>NC_058132.1:211470219-211491412 GCF_016433145.1 Gracilinanus agilis | reverse complement strand
TATAAATATAAGGTATATATATATAAATATAAAGTATTTCTTTACATATACATATATAAGGAACTACCTTATTTCCATATAACCTGGACAGATAATGCAAATGGTTAGTAGAGACCAGAATTCAACATTGAATTAAGATGATTTTCATAACCATAAGCTTTTGTTTCAAAAAGAAGTTTTTTTTTAAAAAAGACAGAGTAATCATCAAAATAGCTTTGCAGTTTCCCAAAGATAATCCAGTCTGTTTGTCCTCCTTTTCCTAGTTAAATCTAAGAACTCTTGTAAGGATCAACAAGAGCAGGAAAAGTTCCATTTCTCCATATTTTTTCCTTCTGACAACCAGCAGTCCCAACATGGGGGAAAGGTTGGTGCTCTCTTCCCTGGTTGCCTTTGGCTATCGCCTTCTCATCCTTACAGCTCAGCAACATTGTGTTAACTCTATGATGTCAGAGGAGGGAGAGATTGCAGGTCACAGAAGCATCTATTTAGAGTTGGGAGTTACCTTTGTGGCCATCTAGTCCAATCTCCTCATTTTACCGATGCGCTGCAGACCAGTGAAGTACACTGAGTGGCCCAGGATCATACCAGTAGGTGTCTGAGTTGGGATTTAAATCCAAATACGTCTTCCTGATTCTGAGCTCACCGTCCTTTGCACTAGACCATGCTGCCTCTCAGGGAGAGCTTTATTGCAGAGGAGGGATTTGAATGGAGCTTTGAAAGATGGATAGGACTAGATAGAAGAAAGAAGTGCCTTCTTGCCTGGTGCAGGAGGAACAAAAGCTTAGCAGGAGAAATGTGGAATGTGCATTGAATTGGGTGTGGGGTGCAGGGAGAAAGCGATTGATCAATGTTGCGATGGTGTTTGTGGGCCATAGCGAGTGTGTGCTATGGCCCCCAGAGGAGCTAAGGGTCTCTTTCTCATAGGTGTCTTTTCTGCCACCTCAGAGGGTCAAACAATCCAGTGTGAACTCCAAACAGGTTTCACTCCGGCACTGGGTGCCTGATCAGAGAACAAGCAATTAATAATCAAACTACCCAACCCTGACAGCAATTACACTAATAATCAATTAAGTCCAAATATGAATCACCTCAGAGGGACTGTACACTGTTTCATTTACTATGTCCAAATAAATCTTCCCACTTCTCGAAAAGTATGAGTTCAGCCAATAGACATTGAAGGCAAATTCATCTGACAAAAGAGCACTTTGATGAGTAGGTTGCAAGTGAAGCGGAAATGTGATGATTAACTTCTTATGAAGAGGTCTTGGATGTAATGATATGGATCTCTGTCTATCCTGGGGGAGAGAGGGAGAGGACAGAGGAATGAGACCTCGGAGAGCCACACGAGGAAATTCCCCTTGGATTGACTCCACCTACCACTGAATTTCTAGACCCTAAATTGGGGATAGGGATGAGTCCTGCTGGTGATTAGGAAGCAATTATCAGGGACCAAAGTAATGAGTCTATCTGGGCAAAAAAAAAAGGGGGGGCGAGGATCTAGTCCAAGTGTCATGACTTGTGAGATCAAACAAGATAGCACAGTAAGTTAAGCCAGTGATCATGGGGTTACTTTTTTCTTGCTTTCTCAACTGCATAGTGGGAGAGGTGGAAAGGGCTTAAAATAAATAAATAAATCCAAAATTAATCATAGGATACCCTATTTCTTATTTTCTTAATTAGTAAGGGGGAAGCAGAAAGAAGAAAATGCATCTAGCTGATTTTTAAAAGAAAGAAAAATAGATTAAAATGAAAATAGAAAAAAAATTTAAATAGGCAAAATATGAAGAAATGGGTTTGAACCAATGGCATAAAGATAGGTAGATAAGTGATAGAACATTTATGAAGTGCTACTATGTGCCTCATCTACTAGGTATAGGAGGTAACCTCATGGTCTAACAGTTGAGAGCCATGGTGGCAAACCTATGGCATGCATGCCAAAAGGAACACTCAGAGCCTTCTCTGTGAGCATGCACACAGTCGCTCCAGCACAGAGTTTGCTAGAGTTCATTACTAGAAAGCCAGAGAGCCAAGGATCTGGGCTGCTCCCCACCCCCTCTCCACAGACACCTGAGGACATTTCTCACATCACCTGTCCCTCTAAAAGGTTCACCATCACTGGTCCATAGTAGAGGTTCTAAGTCTTTTTTTCTATGACATGACCCTCTTCAGCAATCTGCTGAAACCTATGGACCCTTATTCAGAATAATTTTTAAAATACATGTAATAAAATATATAGGATTACATGGATGCCCCAAGTTTAAGAACTCTTGGTCTATAGGTCTTAAGTCTGTAGAGTGTGATCCCCTAAATCTAAGTTAGAGTGGTTAATGGCAGTAGACAGACAATATACATTTTGCAAACTTAAAATACTATATAATTGTCAGCTCTTGCTATTATTAGGTCAACTATTTGCATGCCTCTCTAGTCAGATGTATCACACATCAGTATTGGGAGCCTGTAATTCATTCAAGTAATGATTTATTGCAATGACCTTAAATGCTAAGAAAAACTGAAGCTGTCAAGCACAGAGTATGTAAAAGGGCATGTTGGAGTGGACATTTCAGCTCTGTAGTTGGCAGGAAGGTGACCCAGATATATATTGATGAGAGGGAATATAACACAAAAAGTATTGACTAATCTTAGGGTCAAGCCGGTATGTTCTTGACCAATTGAGGGGCAACTAAGAGGTGCCATAGTGCACAGAGCTCTGATTTCGGGAAATTGTTGATGTTGTTGTTGTTCAGTCATTTCAATCACATCTGGCTCTTTATGACCTTACCTGGGATTTTCTTTGTAAAGATACTTGAGTGGTTTGTTATTTAGAGAAGAAGAAACTGAGGCAAACAGGGTTAAGTAACTTGCCCAGAATCACCCAGGTAGTAAGTATCTGAGACCAGATTTGAACTCAGAGAAAAATGAGTCTTTCTGACCATAGGCCCCTATACTCTATCCAATGCCTCACCCGACTGCCTCTGGAATCAGGAAAACTTGAGTTCAAATCTGGACTCAGACACTTTCTAACTAGATGCCCCTGGACCAGTCAGCTAATCTTTGTTTGCCTCAGTTTTTTCAACTGTAAAATGGGGTTCATAATAGCACCTACTTGTCAGGATTGCTGTGAGGATCGAATGAGATATTATCTGTAAAATGCATAATGCCTAATGCATAGTAGACACTGAATAAACTTTTTGTTTATTCTTCCTATCTAATTGTAGGTGATATGATACGATATGGTGGATTGTTACCAGAAAATTCAGTAGAAGCTCCCTGGTTTTAACATTTAGCTGACTGAATGACTATGAGCAAATCCCTAAACCTTCCTAAGACTCGGTTTCCTCCTCTATAAAATGAAGAATGAAGTATGTCTACCACAATACTTATATATTATTTATAGAGTGATGGGAGATGGGTTGGGGACAAACAAAATTTATAAACCTTAAAAGAGATATATGGATGTGAGTTATCATTACAAATAAGAAATGAACTCAAGATCTTGGTCAGAGGTAACATACTTAACACTGTACAAATAGTAGGCACTTAATAAATGCTTGTTAATCAGCAGATTAATGTGGAAGGGAAGGATGTGAAGCTGGAAATTGTCCTTCTGGGAACAAGTAGGTAGTCTTAGTGGGATTGGAAGGTGTATCAAAGGGAAAAGAGGCCGCCATCTTGGTCAGGATGTTGACAACATCAAAATGGCTTTTATTCTCTAGGATCAATGATGGTCCAGAATCAATCCCAGCATTATTATGACCTAAGGATTGAAGGTGTATGGTACAGGAATATATCTCAAAGGCCTGGTCGTATTCCTATGGGTCTTGTTGTACCTGTAGTCAGTAAAAGGCCACAGCATCCCTATGTTGAGACTTGAACAGGTCTATGGAGCTCTTTTCTATGTGATCAAGGCAAAATCAGAGCACTGCTAATTAGAACTCTCTAGGGAAAAGGTAAAATATGAGACAAGGTCATAAAGGCCAGACCTGACCCTCCTTCATATGCCAGGGTGCTCCCACTTCAGATGAGCATGACTAAGCCTGGGAGGAGATTCTCATCGCACCAGTCCCCATAGTTGCCAGGTAGACTGATCTGGAGTGTGCTTGAGTTATAACTAGTGCCTAAACAACAGAGACAACCAGACTCAGGACTTCTAATACCTGTCATATATAAAATATAAGCCACACCCTCACATTTATGCTACAAACACAGCACTTCCACCTGCCATACCCATTTATATGCCACATGGATCAACACACCCTTCTACGCATCCACCATACCCTACCATATGTCTGCGACTTTTGCCCAATCTATGCCTCATTTCATACCTACTCATCATACACACTCCCCACATGACATCCAGAATATAAGTCTCACCCACCATCCCCAGTAGAAGCATCTCATCCACTGCACTCTATGGCACAAAACATCCAGGGACACATCACCTCTGGATTGAAAAGGAAGAATCAATGACCAAGAGACATACTCAGGTTCTTTCCTTGGTTCCACTATTCATAGGAAATCCAGAAAGACAAATCTTAAAGCCAGAAGGGAATCTCAGAGGCAACATGGTATCACCATTAGTGGACTGGAATTGGAGTCAAAAGGACCTCAGTTCAAATCTTACTTCAGACATTTAATAATTGTGTAATTCTTGGCAAGTGACTTAATCTTTCTGTGCCTCAGTTTTGTCACTGCAAAATAAGGGGGTTGTAGTCAATGGCCTTTAAGGCCGTTCCAGGTCAATTGTTAGGATCCTATAAGCCTATAATCCATCCAGTCTGACCCACACTTAAAGTAGAATCTCTTCTATCAACTATTTTAAAGGTGGTTATTCAATATGGGTTTGAAGAACCCTCATTAGGGACAGCCCATGTTCCTTTGGGTTAGTTCTAACAGGAAGAGGTCCCTTAAAGTCATCTCTTTGTAACTTCTACTCATTGTGTCTAATTCTGTATTCTAGGGGTAAGCAGGGCAAGCTTAATGATTAATCAATCAATGTGATAGCACTCCAAATTCTTGAAATAGATATCATGAATCTTCCTGCAATTTCTAGACTTCTGATGTTCAGGCTAAGTTCCTTCCCTCCCATTGACTTGGTCTCCAATTTTTCCAACATCCAGAAAGGTAACCCTGCCAAGGCTATGACCATGGATTATGAGGCCAAATGAATGTTTGTGTTTGGACTTTTTGGTGGGAAAGGGGGAATTCAGGTATAATTACTGCTATTTGTTTAGAATTTGAAGATTTCCAAGGCATCTTCTAAGCATTATCTGATTTGTTCGTCACAACAACCCTAGGAGGTAAGTGCTATTATTATCACCTCCATTTTATAGATGAGATTGGGAATGAGGCTGAGAAAGGCTAAGTGATTTGCCCAGCTAATTAAATATCTGATTTTGAACTCGGGTCCTCCTGACTCCAAAAACACGACACCACCCATTGTGCCACCTAGCTTCCAAACAAAAGTACAATTGACTGTCTCAGAGCTTGTCTCAAGTTGGTTGTTAAGAGGCCTGGCCCCAGATACCTGGCAACATTCTGTAGAGATGGCCATCATCTCATGTCAAAATAATAAAACCCACCACCATTGGGAATCTAAAACTCCCCCTAGGATTGCCCTCAAGAACAATAGGTCACCTCAATACTCAGAATCAACATTAGGGGAGTATTTCAGTGGAGGAAAATAATAGCCAACAGACATTTGTTAAGCATTTATTGTGAGCCAGGCACTGTGCTAAGCCTCGTAAATACAAATAAAAACAGAAAGCCTCAACCCTCAAGGAGCTGACATATTAATTGAGAAAGACAATATAAAAAAGAAAGATAAAAAATAGGAGTGGGAGAGGGATGCTGGGTATCAAGATCAGGACACCATGGTGGAGAACTCCAGATTGCATGAATGAGCAAAATGAAAAATGAAGAGTTGGGGGCAGCTAGGTGCATAGAGCCCCAGGGCTAGAATCAGGAGGAGCTCTTTTCAGATCTGGCCTCAGTTACTTCCTAGGTGTGTGTCCTGGACAATTCACTTAACCTTGATTGCCTAGCCCTTGCTGCTCTTCTATCTTGGAACTGACACTAAGACAGAAGGTAACAGAAAAGAAAAGAAAATGAAGAGATAATTGGCCAGGGGCAGCTGGGTGGTAGAATGGATAGAGCTGCTGGACCTGGAGCTAGAAAGACTCGATTTCAAATCTGGCCTCAGTCACTTAACTGTGGGACTCTGGACAAATCACTTAAGCCCCTCTCTCTCAGTTTTCTCAATTGTAAAATGGGAGCAACAACAGCACCCATCCTCTAGGGTTGTTTACAAAGTGCCGGGCATATAGTGGAAGCTTAATAAAGGCTTGTATTTTTCCCTCCCTGGGATCCCCTCCTCAAATGGAGGTTCTGGAAGGAATTTATCAGTCAACTATCCAAGGGTAAGACCATAGGAAAGGAGTGTACTTCTGAGCTGTGAATTCCAGGGATGAAGTAGTCTTCCAGGGCAAAGAGGTTTCTAGGGTCTGGTAAAAGAAGTCCTGAGGAGGGAGAGTAGTCTGGTGATCCCTTATTGATAATGGCCTCACAGACGAACCAAGCACCTGGGCACATTTAGGATCTCATCGGCTCCTTACAATACCCTGAGTGAGAGCACTCCAAATTCTTGAAATAGATATATCCTGCGCCTTTCCCCCAGCTTCTAGTCTTCTACTGTTCAGGCTAACTTTCCCTCTATCCCATTGACTGGGAGGGAGCTGTGAGGGGGTCATAGCAGGTAGTTCCATCCCTACTTTGCAAATGAGAAAAGAAGCTCAGAAAGATGGAAGCAGTTACCCGATGTCACACAGCTAGTAGTAAGAGAGCCTGTTCTAAAACTCAGACCCTCCTCCTGTTACAGGTTCTCCCCACAATATCATACTGGTGAGGGCAGGAGGTTACCAGAAATATCCTCTTAAAGGCTTCTTTCTCTGCCTTATCCTTGGCCTGTGGGAACACTGATTCATATCCAAGCCCTCCAATCCCTCCTTTGCCTGTCTGTGTGTACCCTCTCTCAAGGGCACACATGGGGTGGCTCAGTGGATTGAGAGTCATGCCTAGAGACAGGAGATCCTGGGTTCAAATTTAGCCTTAGACACTTCCTAGCTGGGCAACCCTGGGCAATTCACTTCACCCCCATTGCCTAGCCCTTACCACTCTTCTTAGAACCAATATTCAGTATTGATTCTAAGATGGAAGGTAAAGACTTAAAAAAGAGAGCCCACCCATATAAAGTTTTGGTGCAGACTTTGTATAATATATAACATATTTGATGATGGAGAAGAAATTTTATTATATATGGTAGGAGAGTGAGTAGCGTATTTGACATAAGGTGAAAATTTGATTCAAGTCCTGGTTCTGTTGCTTACTCGCTGGGTAACCCTTAGCAAGTCACCTGCAACTTTACAAAAGGAGGATTGATTATAGCAGCTCTTTTCATGGTAGCAAAAAATTGGAACCTGAAGAGGTGTTCATCAGGTAGGGAATGGATAAACAACTAATTAGGTAGAGGAATGTGATGGATCGCCATGGTGTTGTAAGAAATCATGAAGAGGATGGTTTCAGAGAAACCTGGAAAGACTTATTTGAACTGATGCAAAATGAGCAGAGTCAGGAAAACAATCAATACAGTAACAGCAATATTGTAAAGATAATCAACTTTGAAGGACTTAACAGCCCTGAACAATCCAATTACCAACCACGATTCCAGAGGATTCATGAAGCATGCTACCCCCATCCAGATAGAGATGTGATGTACTCAGAGTACAGATTAAGGCATTTTTTAAAAATGGCAAACATAGGAATTTATTTGGTGCAAATATATATGTTTGTAGCAGGTTTTATTCTCTCAATGGTGGAAAGGGGAATTGAGAGGGAAATAATTCAGAGCTAAAAAAAAATAAAATTGAACAAGGGGATAGGCTAAATGATCCCAAAGGTTCCCTCAGGTTCTGCAAGAAGCTAAAAAATTAAGAGACATTCAGAGAGGCTGAGAACAGCTACTACTAGGCATTGTCTTGGGGAACTAATGGATTGTAGTAGTTGTCCCTAATACCGTATGGAGTTATGGAGCGCATGGGCTTGCAATGCTGCTTTGCTACACATACAAGATGTGTAGCAGCAGAGTTCTGAGCATACAATTATTAAATTGTGATGTGAGTGTAGGTGTATAATTGTAGCCAGTTTTTTTTATATTTTGATAAATCTATAAATATGGAATGCAATTATCTATAATTATCATATGCTTATCTTAGGCATGAGTGTATATTGTTTCCCTGAAGAATGAATGTTGCCGATTCACGACAAAGAAACAGTGACATTCGCTTGGCAATTGTACGTTCTGCACCATTAATTACATAGAATATGTTTATTCATCATCTTCCTAGGAGAAGGCTGCCTTCGGAAGTGGGAGAAGAAGGAGGGAGGGAGTATGGTTGAAAATATTCTCCAACTCTAGAGGCAAGACGTGTTGTGTAAATCAGGGACTAGGTGAGACTGTGAGTGTAGGAACTATTCCCAAATCCCAAATCCCAGACATCAGATGAATGACTATCCTAGGTAGTGGCCAACTGGTCAGATTGTCCAATGAGAAGCAACTAGAATTGGATCCCAGGCATCTGGGAACTACTTATTGGTCTGAAGGGAATGACTCATCCCTAATAACCCCAGTTTTTAGTGTTGGATACAGACTGTACCCAGAAGCACACTCAAGTTTTGGTCTACTTAGAGACCTGTTCTCATCAGTAGCCATTTTCTCTAATTATTTGGCCCACTCTAGTCCTACTGTGACACATAGAACAATGAATCCCACTATGAATCTCAGCTTTTCCAGAAACACAAAGGATGAAGCCAACATCTCTACTCTCTCCAAAGATACTGGCTAAGAAGAAAAGTTCCTAGGGGGGAAGATAGGACTGACCATCAAATGGTTAGAGATCTCAGTAGAGAAAATGTGGCATTAACTATCGAGTCTTAGCTTTCCTGGAGACCCTGCTCTGTAACACCTGAGGAAAGGTCTTGGTCAACACCAATCAACTTAAAAGAGACCAATAATAACCAGAACATGCCTATTACTAGAAGGGAAAGTCAGAACCTAGACAGTGAAAAGTGTGATATTACTGAAGTGACTTTGAGGCATCACCATTCAAGATAATACTACGGGACAGCCTAAAGGTAATGTGACGAGGACCCTTGTGAGAGCAAACTGGAAACATGAAATGTCAGAGCTCAGAGGGGCCTTAGAATACAAAATCTCAGAGCTAGGAAGGGCCTTGGAATACAGAAAGTCAGAGCGAAGAAGGGCATTAGAACGCAGAATGTCAGAGCTGGGTGGACCCTTAGAACAGAGACTGTCAGAAGTGAGAGGGCCTTTAGAACATGGAATGTCAGGGCTGGGAGACATAGATTATCAGAACTGAGAACATAAATTCTCAGAACTGAGAAATGATTTGTCCACAGTCACATGTCAAATTAGGAGAAGACCTGATACTAGAATATGCACAAACTGACTGACCCAGGCCAGTATAATGGGCCAGTAAGATTGTGAGCAAAGGAAAGAACAGAGAAAGGAAAAAAAACAGAGCCATAGCATCATTGGCTCATAGGCTCAAGCTGGAAGTAATCTTAAAGATCAGCTGGTCCAACCTTCTGACTTTACAGATGAGAAAAAAATACACACTTTGGAATAAGACAATTTCTTAACACAGAGGAGGAACTGCTTGGGAGTTTTCCCACACATCCCTGTGGGACCCAGACCCTTTAATCCTAGCTCAAGTTCTCCTAAAATTGCCCATGTTCCTCTGGAAAAGAAACATAAACAAGCTAACTGGGGATAGATGGGAGAGAAATTTCTGAAAGGCAGATTGCAATTCAAAGGAAGGAAGACATTCTGGCCATCAGAACCCTCCAACAGTGGAAGAAGATGTCTTGTGAAATAATGCTTGCCATCCCTGGAGGTGCCCAAGAAGGAGAATGATTACTTACCAGGGATGTTGCATTAAAGAACGAATCCCTGCAATGAACAGGGGATTGGACTGGTTGACCTTTGCCATCAGACCTCTTTGCTCTGACTTTCTAAAAGTCTTTGACTGGGACATAGCCAACACACAGATGTAGGCAACCAGGAGCTGTGAAGACCCAGAGGAAACAGTCTCTCACATAATCATGCCCACAAAGGGAGCTCACTTCTTTACTGAGAGCTTTTTCTTCTTCCCTGCATTCCTTTCCCTTCCCAGTGTTTGACTTTGAGCTGTAGAAGTAGCACTTGCCTCAGCTCTGTCTAAAGTCTGTTTTTATTGTCATCTCTCCTTCCTACTGGTGTGACTTAATGGATATGTGACTTCCCTCATGATGGAAAATCATAATGGAAGAAGCTACGTAATTTGCTATTTCCCTTCCTTATCCCCATCTCCAAAAAAAATTGTTTGAAGAAGGGGCAGCTGGGTAGCTCAGTGGATTGAGAGCCAGGCCTACAGACGGGAGGTTCTAGGTTCAAATCCGGCCTCAGACACTTCCCAGCTGTGTGACCCTGGGCAAGTCACTTGACCCCCATTGCCTACCCTTACCACTCTTCTGCCTTGGAGCCAATACACAGAAGTTAAGGGTTTAAAATTTAAAAAAAATTGTTTGGAGAAGCCAAAAACCTATTTCTAAACAAGTCATATGCCACTACAATATTTGAAGATAGCCTTGAACTTCCTAGCTATGTGACCCTGGGCAAGTCCTTTAACCCCCACTGCCTAGCCTTTACCTCTCTTCTGCCTTAGAACTAATAGTTAGTATTTATTCTAAAGCAGAAGGTAAAGATACCTCAGACATTTATTAGTTATGTGATCTTAGGTTAAGCCCACTCTCTCAGCCTCAGTTTCCCCATCTGTAAGAAAAAAGGATAAGAATAACACTTCAAAATTTTGTTGTGAGGATCAAATGAGATACTACATGTAAAGCCCTTTGCCAATACATGTTAGCTATAGGGCAAATGTGCTCATGGCATGCTATCATGCACAAGACACTGGACTAGAGTCTGTGGCCCTGGGTTCAAATCCTAATTCTGTTATTTGCTGCCAGTGTGCCTCAGCTGTACAAGGTAGAAATGATCTAAAACCCTGAGACTCAGGATCTGAACCTACGCTCTTCAAATGAGTGTTCAGACTCAGTGAGAGATTTAGAATCATCAAGAGTTCCACCACTATTGTCTTATTTGACCCTCCTACCAGCCCCAGAAGGTGGATAAGGCAAGTCATTCCCATTTTATAGATGATGGGACTGAGGAGCCGAGGAATGAAGTGGGAAAAGATCTTAGGGCACAAGAATGCTGGAGCAATGCTCCAACAGGAATTGTTCCTAAGGCCCTTCTCCATCTCAGTTACCGTCCTTTGGATTCTTTCCAGGTTGTTGATCCCCTCCCCAAAATGTGGTGCCCAGAACTGGAGCACAGTACCCCAGATCTGGCCCGTCACAAGCAGCCTGTGAATGGGGAAGGAGTGTAGATCAGGGCAAATAAGCCTTGGAAACATTAACTCAGAGTTTCACTGGGAGAACAGATTAAAGGATCATAGCCAATGAATTCTGCCATCAAAATAAGAGATCTTTCTTCCCCACCCCCTGAAATGTTTTAATTTGACAGAAGGCTTCAAGGGATTTGACAGAATTCATTTTTCCGCAGATAAGATCAAGGCATTAAACAAAACACATTCCACTATGAGAACTCTGTTAGCTGCTTGACATAATTGTATTTTATCCTGAGTTGGGTTTTGGCAAAACTGACAAGTCATTTTCTTTCCATTGACGCATCAGATTGTTGTTTCTGTCTGAGTGCCCCAGGAGTGGGGTTGGTGGCTAGCAGGAGATCCTTGCCAGCCCGCGGCGTTCTAGATTTTCCAAACTAGAAGAGACTTTAGATCTCATCTGTCCCAGGCCCTTCATTTTACAAGTGGACAAACTGAGACCCAGAGAGGGAAAAAATGACTCGCCTAGGGTCACGCAGTAAACTCACGGTGAAGTTGAGATTCAACAATTCTCAGTTCCCCAATCAAGTTTTATTCCACACTAGGCTACAGTTTGCTCCCCCAGATAGCCTCTCATTATAGTCATTTAATCAGGGACTGGAACCATTCACGGATGTTAGGCTGAAACCAACATAGTGAAGGGGGGAAGATAGGAACAAGGAAAGAGAAGAGGAGGAGGGAAAGGCTGGTTTGCCAATTTTCTAGGAGGAGGAGGAGTTGCCACTAAAGAAGGGAGGGTTACATTCCTGAGGCTGAAGCCACAAGGAGGAGCCCTGAACCACTACCACCCCCACCCAGGATGGCAGCCTCAGTGGCAAAGAGACCTCAGGGCCTCCCCAATGGATGTGGCCAAAGTTTTGGTAATTCATATAACTTCCACCCAAATGAGGAACTTAACTGAGAAAATTGTCCCTTGCTTCATTCTTCATGCCTTTCCTCCACCCCATCCATCACTTCCAAGCCCTTATTTCTCTCCATCCCATACTGAACAACAAAATAGTCTGGCACATAATAGGCACTTAATAAATGTTTGTGGCCTAGAAATTTCCTGCGAGTCTGTTAGAATTCCAGACTGGAGGGAGCCACTATAAAAAGAGAATAGACTCTCAGGGGGGGCAAAAGGGGAACTTAAAGAATCTAACATCTTCATTTTACAGATAAGGAAAGTGAGGTAAGAAAGGAAACAGCTTGCTTAATGAAATATTTGTAACAGGCTTAGCATAGTTTCAGATATATAATAGGTGTTTAATGAAAGTTTATTTTCTTCTTCCCTCCCTTTCTTCTTACCTTTCCTCCTCCCTCCTTTCCCTCTGCCTTCTTTTCTTTCTTTGTTCCCTTCTTTCCTTCATTCCTTCCTTCTTTTATCCTTTCCTTCCTTCTTCTCTGTCTTCCTCCTTACCCTCTCTTCTCTTCCTTCCTTCCTTCCTATATTCCTCCCTTCTTTCTTGCCTTTTCTTCCTCCATTCTTTCTTCCTTCTTTTCCTTCTTCCTTCTCTTCCTACCTTGCTTCCCCAAACTTCCTCTCTTCCTCTCTACCATCTTCTCTTTTATTCCTTCCTTCTTCCCTTCTTCCCTTCCTTCCTCCTTCTCCTTTATCTCCTCCCTCCATTCTGTCTTCCCTTCCTTCCTACTTTCTTTTCTCCCTCCCTCCCTTCTTTCTTCCCTCTTCCTTTCTCTTCCTCCCTTCTTCCCTCCCTTCTTATCTTCATTTCTTTCTTCTTCTCTTCCTTTTTTCCTTCTGTCTTTTTAACCTATCTTCTTTTTCTGCTTCCTTTCTTCTTTCTTCTCTCCCTTTCTCCCTCTCTTCCTTCCTTCTTCCCTCCCTTTTTATTCCCTCTTTCCATACCTTCCTTCCTTATTCCATTCCTTCCTCTCTATCATCTCCTTTTCCTTTGTGCCTTCCTCCCATCCTTCTCTTCTTCTTACCTACTTTCTTTCCTTCTTCCTTCCCTTTCTCCTTTCCCTTCCTTCTTTCCTCTCTCCTTCTCTTCAGCCTTTCCTTCCTCCCTCTCTTCCTCTCTCCCTTCCCTCCTTCTTCCCATAAGGTAATATAATATATTCCTGTAATAATTGGGACTAGGACCCAGGGATCCTGTTTCCTGGTCCATTTTACCATGCTTTATCCTCTCTTTTTATTGCCCTCTTATCTTTCTTTCAGGATTCACAAAACCAGAAAGGGAAAGAGCAATTTCAGAGAGATTTCAGCTCAAAATAAGGGGGAAGCAGGGCAAGATAACCCTTTGTGTAACCAAGTCTTGATCCAAAACTCACTGATAAAAACTAGAAGATGGGAGTGAATTGAATTGAACAAAAATATATGAAGTGTTTTTTTTAATGAGTGCTAGGCCCTTGGGGTATAATCCTTGCCCTTAAGAAATCGTGTATTTTTTTGAGGATACACCAGATACACGAGTAAATAATTGCTGTTACACAAACTGTATGCAAAGCAATGTAAACCAGGTAGTGGTATTAATAAGTTAGGATATTAGAAAGAGTCTAGTGTAGGACAAGGAACCAGTTCTGTACTTTGAGTGAAGTTGGAGGCTCTATGAGGGAGAGGGGAGATGTTTTCTACCAGGAGGGCACCATGTGTGCAAAGGTACAAAGATGAGGGATGGATTGCTGAGTTTAGGGAATAGGTAACAGGCTGAGGTGATTTTTCTTTTCTTTTTACTTTTCTTTGTTTTAAATAGAAGGAGTCATATAAAATAAAACCAGAAAGGTATTGCAGATGGGATCCAGATTTTGGAGGGCTTGAAATATCAAACTAAGGATTCTGTATTTTACTCTGGAAGCAATAGGGAGACACTGAAGATTTGTGAGTAGGGAAAGGGGAGGTGTATGACATGGCCAGACCTTTATTTGGGGAGTATCAGTCTGGCAGCTGTTTAGAGGATGGATCAGAAGCAGGATAAACTGGAGGCAGGAAGACCAGTTAAGGCTGTGAGATTGGTGAGAAATGGACAAATGTAGGAGATATTGTGGAGAGAAAATGGGTAACATGTGGTAATTAATTGGATTTGGGTTTGAGGAGGGAAGGAAGAATCAAGGATGGTTCCAAGGTTCTGAACTGGATGAGAGAAAAATAATAATCAGCTAAGGTAAAATGTAAAAGGGATAAATGTCTTAAAATTATGAAATAGAGGAGAATAGCCAATGAGTATCTAGTCCTTAGAGCAGTGATGGTAAACCTATGGCATAGGTGCCAAAGATGGCATGCAGAGCCCTCTCTTTGGGCACTCCCACAATGGCCAGCCAGAGTTCATTACTAGAAAGCCAGAGGGACCCAGAGAAGAGCTGATCCCCTCTCCTTCTCCATGTACCTGAGGACATTCCTTACATGATTTGCCCTTCTGTTCAGCAACCCAATGGGAGCACTTCCTCCCTCCCCTATCTAGGGTAAGGGGTTTGGGAGGATGTGGGGTAAGGCACAGATGGCAGCCCATTGAGTCTGTGGTGAAGGTGATTCCCATAGTGGAGTTGGAGAGAAGCTAGGTTTGAGGGGAGCATAGCTCACAGTGTGGCACATAGCTGGAGGGGAGTGGAGCTCTGGGGCCAATTTGCTGTTGTCTCAAGAGGAGGTGTGATGCCAAATCCCACTCTGCTCTAAAGGCTTCAGGGGAGATTGGCCTTTCACATGGCAAGCCAGAGTCTAACAAATTATATAGCACTTGATCTGGGCCTAGTAAGTAGAGGGTAGTCAGAAGAGAATCTGGAATAATAAGGTCATAAATCTAGAGCAGAAAGGGAATTTAGTAACTATTTGTTCCAACTCTTCATTTTAAAGATGAAGGAACTAAAGAGACCTAGACTTGTTCATTTATTCATCCATAGCCTCATAGTTATTAAGAGATAGTAGGGGGCAGAGGGGAGCAGCTGGGTAGTTCAGTGGATTGAGAGCCAGGCCTAGAGACGGGAGGTCCTAGGTTCAAATCTGGTCTCAGACACTTCCCAGCTGTATGACCCTGGGAAAGTCACTAAACTCCCATTGCCTAGCCCTTAGCACTCTTCTGCCTTGGAACCAATACACAGTACTGCTTCTAAGATGGAAGGTAAGAGTTTCAAGAAAAAAAAAAAAAAGCTAGTTGATGACAGAATCAGGGCTAGGACTTGTGGAGTTAGCTGCATTATAGTCTAACAGATAAAAATTCAGCAGAACAAGGATGCAAATGAGTTTGCAAGTACCCACATAGCAAATATATACATAAATTTTTGTTCAGGCATTTTTCAGTCATGTCTGACTCTCCATAACCCCATTTGAGGTCCTCTTGGCAAAGATACTAGAGTGGTTTGCTATTTTCTTTTCCAGCTTATTTTATATATGAATAGTGTTAAGTGACTTACCCAGGGTCACACAGCTACTAAGTGTCTGAGGTCAGATTTGAACTCAGAAAGATGAGTCTTACTTCAGGCCTAGCACTCTTATCTACTACATTACCCAGCTGTATATACATGAATATATGTAAATATACTTATACATATATATATGTACATATATATAAAGTATGGACACATATAACATGTATATTCACTGACTATACTCATATACACCCAGGTATTATTCAATCCTTGACCTCAGAGTACAAACAATTATTCACATGATATTACCTGACATCAATCATGAAGTTACTTTTTAAATATAATTTCCAGAAGTATCCACTTTTGAATTCAATTCTCTCCCTCTTCCTCTCTCCTCCTCCCTCTTCCTCTTCCTCTCCCTCTCTTCCTTTCTCCCTTCCTCTCTTCCTCTTCCTCTTCTTCTCTTCCTTTTCCTCTCCCTCTCCCCCTCCCTCTTCCTCTCTCCCCTCTCTCTTCCTCTCTCCCTTCCTCNTCTCTTCCTCTTCCTCTTCTTCTCTTCCTTTTCCTCTCCCTCTCCCCCTCCCTCTTCCTCTCTCCCCTCTCTCTTCCTCTCTCCCTTCCTCTCTCTCTCTCTCTCTCTCTCTCTCTCTCTCTCTCTCTCTCTCTCTCTCTCTCTCCCCCTTCTCTTTGACTGGAGAGAGTAAAGAATAGCCTGTGGAGAGTCTCTCCCAGAGCCTGTGGTGTCCATATAGTAGATACTTAATATTTATTAATCAGCTGGATGGCTCCATGGATAGAGAACCACACCTGGAGACAGGAGGTCTTGGGTTTAAATCTGACCTCAAATGCTTCCTAGCTGAAGGACCCTGGGTGAGTCACTTAATTCAAATTGCCTATCCCTAATTTCTCTTCTACAGTGGAACCAATACTTACACAAAAGGTAAAGATTATTTTTTAAATGGTTATTGATTAGCTGACTGAGTTAAGGGGGGGGAGTGGAAGAGCATCAGTATATTGTCAAGAGAACAGAGTACAGTGGAGTATGGACAAATTCTTAAGTACTATGCCCTAGAAAAATCATTCTGGGAATGCTGAGAGCATTTAAGAACCCCTTGCAAAAGTTTTCTTTCCCTCCTGGAGAGTTTCTTTCCAGGAAACACAGAAAACATCAAACATACTATTTGTGGTATCATGGACAGAGCATGGGGCTTGGGATCAGGAACACTTGAGTTTGAATTTTTTTTCTCCAACACTTGCTAGCTAGGAAACTGAAGGCACATCACTTACCATTCTCAGCCTCAGTTTCCTCATCTGAAAAAAAATAATAACAGCACCTTATGAGGTCAGAATGAGACTCCATAAATAAAACGCTGCATAAACCTCAGCTCTATATAAATGTGAATTATTAATATGCTTAAACAAAACTTGTCTTCTGGGAGTTTTGTGAACTGTGTGTTGACAATGACAACATCTCTAAAGAGAGGGGTATAAGATAATGAAGTTCTCAAGTTATATGGGCAGGGGGGTGATCTAGAACCATCATGAGAAGATTTTGGAACAAGATTCCCCTACATTAAAGTTTGTTTGTTTTGTTTTGTTTTTTACTCTGATCTTTATTTACCAGACCCTGGCCGGAAGAATTCCTATTGAAAGGTCATTCAGAGATAACCTCTAGCCAAATGGAAGTTCCATCTTCTCTCAGGACAGACTAGTGTCCGGAGAGTGTCATCATGGGGCTTGATGGAATCCCATATGTAGAGTGCCCTGGTTTGGGTTTCTATTCACTATTATCATTCAAAGGTTCCTTCCTCCTTTAATATACCAAATGGGGGGAGGGAGGGTTCATCATCCCCCTCTGGACTTTACCGAACACCAGACAGTTTTAAAAATTCAGGATGAAGTCACTTCCACCCACCTCCATCTCACCCTACCCACATTAGGAGCCATATTTGTCCTCATTAACTCCTAGGAACAATGTTAAGGTTTTCTGCTCTCAAGAAAAACTGCTGCTGGAATGAGAACTATACTGGCTGAATTTGGTTGCACCCAAGGAGAGGAGATCAGAATTCAGGTCTTAGAAAGAAGGATTCCTTTTCTTTCTTTTCCCCTCCCTGGAAACAAACACTCCTGCATTCTAGCTTGGGAACACGGACACTGTAGGACTCCATGGAGTTCCGTGACAGATTTAAAGCCAACGTCAATACAGCTGTCATCAACTAAGTGGAATCTGTTGGCTCAGCATTGGCCAAGGTGACGTTTCGATTGGCCCTGGCTTTCCTACATTCTCTTCATCCTGCTGCCAACAGCCCTGTTCAGCCTCCCCACCTTGGTCACCCTTGGCTCTTAAGATGATGACTTTGGCTACAATTAGAACAGAAAAATGCATGGGAAGACTTGTCTAGCCAAGACTTTCCTCAAAGAACTACCTTGTCACTAGAACTCTGAGGAAAGCTTTTTGGAAATGGTGGATGGGGTGGGGAGAATCACCAAAACAGGGAAACTACTCTAGGATTATTAAAGAGCCCCCAGATACCTAGTGATGTCAGGCCCTCCTTGATCCGTCCCCTTCTAATTTTAATACTTCCTAGGGTCATAGACTTAGAACTGGAGAGGATTTTAGGAAGCCAAGCCAAAACCCTTTATTTTACAGATGAGGAAACTGAGGCAGGAAAGTGACTGCCCAGGGTCACACAACTAGTATTAGGGATGGATTTGAACCCAGGGCTTCTGTTTCCAAGCCCTGTATTATCCTCTATGCCACCAAGCTATCTCCCTTATGCTGCTGGGCCAAAGTTCTAGTAGAGACTTGGAAAAATAAGCTAAAGGGTAGCTAGAAGGTTCAGCAGATAGAGAGCCAGACCTAGAGATCAGAAGTCCTGGGTTCATATCCATTTTCAGTCATTTCCTAGCTGTGTGACCCTGAGCAAGTCACTAAATCCCCATTGCCAAGTCCTTTCTGCTCTTCAGCCTTGGAACTAAATTAGTATTGATTCTAAGATGGAAGGTAAGGGTATATTAAAAAAAAAAAAAGAATGAGCTAATATCAACATCTTGTTGGGTCACATGACCAACAAGATGGAGGGCTCGATATTTTCTATGATTTTTACAATCTCTCAGACCTCTCCAAAATGGAAATTACACACCAAAGATAAAGCAAGTTCAACTGTCTCTATACAGCACTGGCAAAGACAGGGCATGTGTGTAGAGCTGGCACTCAGGGAGCTGCTCTGGTCCCCCTCTTCCCAGTGTCCAAGGACATTTTTGCAGGTCCCACCCATCTGTCCAGTGGCCCAAAGCAAGCACTTTCTCCCTCAGCTCTCTCAAATAATTGGGGAGCTCACAGACAACTTGAATTTGCCTTCCGGGCATTCGAACTCAGAAAAGGTTCACCAAGGAAGAAACAACACAAAAATATAAAATCTATACCTACCTTGAGCTCACTCAACATTCCTTCCCCTTCCACCTACCATGCTACCTGCAGCAAGACCACTAGCCTACTCAATGACCTGACCCATGAGCTGGCCACAAAACTCATCCCATACCTCGCTAGCCCTCCCTCTTTCCAGGGCCATGAAGATTGGGACTCCAGGCTGTAGAAGTCGACCAGATCTAAGACAAATAGACCGACAGCACTTTGACATGCTGGGAAAGATCTCTGCAGGAGAGCAGAGGAACAGAGTTTTACTGGACTGGACATGTGTCTCTACTTGAAATAGAGTTCAAACCCAACCTTGATTCTACCCCACGTCCAGAGTCTTGGAGAGCCAAAATTTAGAAATCAACCCTGTAGCACCAGTACAGAGGAAAATATGGCCACCAGCTCTAGTAAACAGCATCTATGAATAAATACTGAAAAACAAAGGAAGAAGATCTAGCATTTGGTGAGACGAAAGACCCTATGGGATTTGAGCAGAATATGGAACCACAAAACAATATTCCTGAGTGTTTTAAAAGAAAAATGAGAATTATAAGAGTAGAATTCATGACCTGTATAGCAAAAATAATTGGCAGAGTAGAAAAATGTGAATCTGTGATAGCAAGTCTCCCTGAAGAAACAAAGAAAGAGAACAATAGCTTGGAAATGCAAATTCACAGAAGTGAAGGACAATCTAAGAAAAAGAGGCAAAAAATGAAAATATAAGAAAATATGCTCACCATGCAAACAAAAAATACTAATCTCAGAGAGTTAATAAAAAACAATCTTATGAAAATGCTCCCCAAACCCACAAAATACTAATAGAAATGCAAATCAAAAACCATTTTGAGTTTCTTCCTTACACCTATTAAGTTCACAAAGAAGACAGAAAAAGAAAATAGCAATTTTTTGAGGGATTGTGGAAGAACAAATACAGGAATGCATTGTTGTAAAGTTGCGAATCGATTCAACTATTCTGAAAAGCAAATTGGAATTATACTCCAAAAGTCATTCAACTTTACCTATACTTTGGCCCAATGATATTACTATTAGGTGTAAACCCCTTGATGGTCAAGGACAAAGCAAAGTTGAAGAAATTTCTAGCATCACACTTTTTGTGGAAGCAAAGAACTGGGAATAAAGTGGATGTCCATCAGTTGGGAAATGGATAAACAAATTGTGGTATATGAAAGTAATTGAATGTTATTTTGTAATAAGAAATGATCATTGTGATGGAAAAAATTGTATTACCTGATACAGAGTTAAATAAGCAGAACTAAGATGACAGTTGATGTAAATGGCTACTGTAAAGGAAAGCAATTTTTTTCACATCTGAACTCACATAAAACATATTTTCAAGTCATGTTGCGGAAAAAAAGCAAGAAACATAAAGAAGGTAAAAAAATTATACTTCAATCTGCAGTCAAAACTCATCAGTTCTCTCTCTGTAATTAGATTTCATTTTTCCTCATGGGTCTTTTGGAGTCGTCTTGGATCATTGTCTGGATTAAGTCTTTTGCAGTTGGTCATCCTTTCAATATTGCTATTACTATGTACACTGTTCTGGTTCTACTCACTTCACTTTGCATCCGTATAAAGGGAAGCAATATTGAAAGATTTCCTCACTCTGAGCAAAGGAATGCATCATGAAACAAATCTGTCTCCTGATTTTGACAAGAGATAAAGGTATAGAAAACATGAATGAATGCTTAGGTATGACCAACATAAGATCACAATTACTTATATAATCCTCTTTCTTATTCTTCGTATCTTGAAAAGATTATTGATGACTAAGTTCAAATTTTTTTTTGAAAATTTGAAAAATAATGAAGGAGGGAAGGAAGGAAGGAAAGAAGGAAGGAGGGAAAGAAGGAAGGAAGAAGGAAGGAAGGAAGGAAGGAAGGAAGGAAGGAAGGAAGGAAGGAAGGAAGGAAGGAAGGGAGGGAGGGAGGGAGGGAGG
>NC_058132.1:211452815-211469719 GCF_016433145.1 Gracilinanus agilis | reverse complement strand
TAAATATATATAAAATATAATTTTCTCCATTTTGGATTTAAAGACATTTGTAGTCTTGCTCCTCCTATCTAGTCAAACTGATTTTCTTAGTATTCTTCATACATGACATTACTCTTGTCTCCATAATTTTGTATTGTCCTTCCCCAGTGCCTAGAATGAATCTATCTTCATCTGGATTTCATAAAATCCATAGTTTCCTTCAAGACTTAGATCAATTGCTGCCTTTAAATGAAGCTTTTCCTGATCTTTCAGTTGCTAACAGATTTACGGACAAATTACCTACTATCTGCTTTGTGTATGTTTATTTATGCATATTGTGCCTTTCAGCTTCATTGTAAACCAGGCAGGACTGAATTTTTTTTAAATTTTGCATGCCAATCACCTAGCAGAATTGCTGGTACAAAGAAGGTGCCTAGTAAATGCTTGTTGATTTATTGATTTCCTGATAATTAATTTACTATTCTAGTTATTTTGTATCAACAAACATTAAATGAAGACATATAGTTACACTAAAATATTACACATTTTTCTAACCTCCTCCCTTTTCAATTCCACCTCCTTTTGTTGGAGACAAACTATTCTCATTGGCCTTAGGGAAAAATACGTGGTTATCAAGGATGCTAACATAATCTGGCTGGATTAAACTAGAATGAGATGAGATTTAGAGTCCCACCTGAATCAGAAGATGCAAAGACATATGTAGCTTAGAAATTTTGTATGGTGATCATTTTTGGAGGACTTTTGAATAGAGAATATTTTTGGTTTATCTAATCCTAAACAAGGGTCACAGGGTAATAACTGCCTGCATTAATGTGATACACCTATTTCTGTACTTCTCTAACTTCCTTATAATAAGAATCTAATTCATTAGCATTTCTTCTCACACTTGAATATTATTATTTATATGTGGTCTGTTTTCAGGCCTCTACCTGTGAATATGTACAATGAGAAGTTATCACCTGTTCAAGCTGGAGCAGTTATAGTCAGTGTCCTCTCGTCCTTCCCCCTTCCCTTTGTGTTTCCTTTTCTGAATTTGGTTAGATTCTTTGCCTCTAACAGGCCTCCTGGTTGACCTGTCACATGCCTCTTTCAGCACACTAGGACACATCTCCCTTTTCGACTTTCTTGAACCTTTTATCTAAGAGGTTTCATTCCCTAGGATTTCCTTCCTATGGAACATTCCCTTGGGGGCATAAGGTTAATGATATCTTACTAACATCACTATTTAAGAGCAATTATATTTCTTTGAAATGAATTGTCATGGGCTTTATTAAAAAGAAAATGTAAACTTTGGTTACATCAGGCAAAAAAAAATGAGGAAAATGCAAAAATTCTAGGTATTATCTTTGACTCCTCTATTCTCATTCACCCTAAATATCTTGTCATTTTTTTATCTTGACATCTCTAACATATGCCTCTTTGTCATTTATCCCATACCCACCCCATTATTTCAGATCCTCATCACTTTTTGCCTGGACTATTGTGAAAATCTGATATTCTTTCTCCTTTCCCTAAGCCTTTCCAATTCCCCTTCCACACAGCTGTCAAAGTGTGCCAGAGAAGTATACTAACATGGGAAAGAGGATGAAGGGAGTGGATATCTCAAAAATCTCATTTACTTTAACTGAATAAAGGAGTTTTAAGTATCCATACACAGATACATAACCATGGACTTCTTTATAATAAAAATAGTAAATTTAAAAGAGAAATAAGTGGGAACATGGAAAAGGTAGAAGGAAGTTTCACAAGTAATGAGGGAAGAGTCATAAGCAAAACAAATTTTAACTTGGGAGGGAAGATAATAGAGGGAGGATTAAGAAAAAGACAAAAAAAGTGTAAATATCTGTGATCAAGGTTTGGACTAGGTAAAGAGTAGAGGCAGAAAAATAGATTTCGGTCACTTAAATTATAGAATACTCATGTTAATCTCATTTCTTTTCATTTTTCTTTGTCCAGAAAGATAAAGGAAGAAAAGAGGAAAAATGCCAGGAAATTATAACGAAGGGAAAAGCAGTTAATCAAAAAGGACCTATTTGTAAAAAAATATTTATTGTAGATTTTTTGTGATGGATTTGGGGAATGGTTGAACAAGTTGTGGCATATGATTGTGATAGAATATTATTGTGCTATATAAGAGATAACAAGCTGGATGGTTTCCAAAAAAACCTGGAAAGGCATATAAACTCATGCAAAGCAAAGTAAACAGAACCTGGAGAATATTATACATGTTATCCTAATTAAACCAGGAAGAGATAAATCTGGGAAAGAACTGCCATCCTACCCCACTCCTATTCTCAAGGGCTGATTCTGAGCCCTTCAAATATCAGAAATGTGACCCCTTACCTGCCCCCCTCATAACCACCTCCACTGCCTAAAGTTTGCTACTGAGAGAGGTGGCAAATTGGGGATTGGGCAATTACAAGAGAACATTTCCTTTCTCCATGACTGAACTCTCTAAATTAAAGAAAAACTGTGGAGATATACAGATGATCTCACTAAATTTGTCAAGAACGTTAGGGGAGTTGTTCTATAATTCAATCTATTTGGGGGCAATATTAATATTACCCTCTTGTCCTGTTGCATCATAGAGGAGAAGAGAAGGCTATGGGACTTGGCTCAGGAATTTGGGCTAATATGGTTGAGACCAACTGAGATGATCAATACCCACCAGGGGCAAAAGTCCCTGTGGCAGATCTGGGATAGTTCTATGTGGGAAAAAGAACAGATAAGACTACGTGCTTACCTGTCTCACTGAAGGGATGAAAAAATGGAGTGAAGAAACATGTAAATTGTGAAAAACTTAAAGTGATTTACCAGAGAACAGAGAAGAATCCTGCTCTCTTCCAAGGAAGACTAGTTGAAGGAATAAAAAATATGCCAATTTAGATCTCAAATCCCCGAAAGGTGCTGCCATCCTGACTATGCACTTCATTGGCCAATATGCTTCAGGTATCAGTGGCAAACTCCAAAAACTGGCTATTGGGCTCTAGACACCCCAGTCTCAACTTTCGGAAGCTACCTTTGGAGGGCTTAATAATAAAGATCAGGCTTTAGCAGAAGAAAAGGACCACAAGGCAAGGAACAGAGGCTCACATTTTCACTCCTGCCATATCCAATACCCAGAAGATGGTCCAAGTAGCTCCTGGATGGTCAGCTCCTATTTCAAATGCTGCAAGGAGGGCCACTGGTCTAAAGAATGTCCTCAAAAGAGAAAACCTCTGAGCTCCTGTCCAACATGTAGCCAAGAAGATCACTGGAGCAGAGTGCCCCCAAAGTGGCTGAGTCTTGGCCTCTGAAGTCCCTGCCCTTCAGTCTTCTCAAAACTTGTAGTGTTGAGGCACAGGGAATGTTCAGGGTCCTTTCTTTTTCATCTTTGTGGTCAAAGCCAGAGGTTTCATAGATGTGGCAGGTAAGAATATTAATTTCTTAATTGATACAGGAGCCACTTTATCTTTCCCCAGCACTCTGGGTCCATTCTTCACTCCCTCCACTTTGTGGTGGTATCAAGAAATATCTTTACCTTGCTGGTAAGAGGACCTGTTGCTCCTGAACTCCTTCCTAGTGATTTCCTTGTGTGCAGCTTCCTTAATGTGGAGAAATCTGATGCTAAAAATGGAGACTCATTTTTCACTCCTAAATTCTGCTGTTGCGACATTCCATCTGAGCTCCTATCACCTAATATCCCATCTGCCATTTGGGACACTGTAGACTCCATTGTGTGGGACCAGGGGATTCTAACCAGGTCTACTCATGCCTCCTCAGTCAAAATTATATTAAGGGATCCTAATAAATTCCCTCACTGCCACCAATATCCTGTTAAACTAAAGACTTAGGCTGGACTGCAGCCCCTTATAAACAAATTTCTTCATTATGGCCTGCTAAAGCCATGCCAGTCCCCTTGAAACACTCCAATCCTCCCAATGAAGAAACTAAATGGGAAATATGGCAGTTGTCCCCACTCATCCCATTGTCCCCAAATGCTATACCATTACTCCGATTCTTAGTAATATCCAATGACTTAGTAATCTTGATCTCAAAGATGCTTTTTTCAGCATCCCTCTACATGAAGATTCTGAATCCATCTTTGTCTTTGAACAGGCTCCTCCAGGTGAAACCACATCTCAACATTTCATCTGGATTACACTTCCCTTGGGGTTAGAGATAGCCCTCACTTATTTGGTAATGCCCTAGGAAAAGACCTAAGAAAAATACAGCTGACAAATTGCAGTTTAGTCCAATATGTGGACAACATTCTTACCTCCACTAGACCTTGAATATTCCCTTGAAGACATGAGGATAACTCTTAATTTCATGGGGATCTGGGGTTGGTTGCAGGGTATCCCCAACAAAAGCCCAAATTTCCAGCTAAAAGGTAAAGTATTTAGAAGATGAGCTTACTCCAATATCTTGTTTCTTCACCCTTGAAAGGAAGAATGTCATACTTTCAATTCCTGCCCCTCACTCAAAGAAGCAACTTAAGGCTTTCTTATGAGTGGCTCTATTTTGTTGCATTTGGACCCTCACTTTTGGGGTCATTGCAAAGGCTCTCAATGAGGCCATAACAGAGTCAGAGTCTGATCCTCTCTTGTGGGGATCTGAGCAACATACAGCTTTTGACTCCCTTAAGAAAAACTGACATCTACCCCATGCCCTGGCACTTCCTAAACTAGACAAGCCCTTTATCATATTTGTGGATGAGAGATTTTTTACATGCTTTGCCTGTACTCACTCAGACTTTGGGTCCTGATCAAAGACCCATGGTCTACTTTTCTAAACAACTAGATAGTATGGCCCCAGAATGGCTCCCCTGCATTCATGCAGTAACAGCCCCAGCTGTGATAATTGAGGAAGCTTCCACGTTGACCTTAGGGCAATATTTAGAAATTCTTACCCCACATAGAGTCCCGAGGATCCTTGAAACAAAGGGCCATAGATGGCTATCTGTGGGGGAAGATTAACTAAATATCAGGTCCTTTTCTTTGACACCCCAGACTTGACCCTTAGTGTCTTCCAAGTTTTAAATCCATCTTCTCTTCTCCTTATTCCTGGAAGTGCAGGTGATGAAACTCTACTCTACAATTGTGAGGAGTAGATTGATTCAGTCTGTTCAGATTTAAAGGACTACTCCCTCATGAGAGTAGATGAGGAGTGATATATCAATGGCTCCAGTTTCATGGAAGAGGATGTCAGGAAAGCAGCATGCTCTGTTGACTTTGTAAGACCATAGAAATGCAAACCCTTTCCCCAGACACCTTTGCCCAGAAGGCAGAACTCATTGACCCGACATGTGCCTTAAAATTGGGAAGGGAAATGAATCTTAACATATATGCTGACTCTAAATATGCCATGGTGCTATCTGGAAAGAAAGAGGACATTTGAAAGCCAAGAACTCTCCTATAAAGCATACCCCAGAAATTTTACAACTTCTTTGGGTCATAGAGGAACCTATGCAGGTATCAGTTATATATTGTACAGGACATCAAAAAGGGAATCATGCTCTTGTTGTGGAAAACAGACTGATTGATGAAGTAGCTAAAATGCTAGCCTGTTTACCCATGCCACTGTTCACAAGCTACTGGAATCCTTTAGACCAGAATATTCCCAAAATTTGAGCATACCAATGCCAGGAAGAAAGGGTACACCCTAACGACAATGGAGATGATACCAGACCTTCACAGAGCACCTTCTCCCAGGGAGAAGCCAGTAGTAGGTCGTTTTTCAGTTTCATCATAATACACACCTGGGAAAGAATGTCCTCCTTAAACCTATTTTCATAGCACTGGGATTGAGGAGACTCTCAAACAAATCTGTTGAGCCTGCCCATTTACCCCCAGGTTTACTCTGAGGAAGCAGTCAAATCCCTTTCCCCTACTAAAACAAGTCCGGTGGAGGGGCTCTTTGGAAACTTGATTTAATTCATATACTCCCTTGCTGAGGTTTCCAGTTCCTTTTGGTTTTTATAGATATTTTCACCAAGTGGGTTGAGGCTTTTCTATGCAAAATTGAGCTTGCTTAGGAAATGACTAAGGTCCTTCTTTTTTTTTTTCTTTTCTTTTCTTTCTTTCTTTTTTTTTTTTTTTAAATTTTAAACCCTTAACTTCTGTGTATTGACTTATAGGTGGAAGAGTGGTAAGGGTAGGCAATGGGGGTCAAGTGACTTGCCCAGGGTCACACAGCTGGGAAGTGTCTGAGGCCGGATTTGAACCTAGGACCTCCCGTCTCTAGGCCTGGCTCTCAATCCACTGAGCTACCCAGCTGCCCCGCTAAGGTCCTTCTGAAGGAGATTATACTCCATTTGGGCCTTCCCCAGTTGCTCCAAAGTGACAATGGTCTTGCCTTCACCTTTCAAATCACACAGCAGGTGACAGGAGCCCTAAACTTCAACTATTACCTCCACTCTGCCTGGCACCCCTAATTCTTGGGGAAAGTTGAGAAAATAAACCATATCCTTAAGTGGGTTCTCACTAAACTGAGGCAAGAAACAAGGCAGGAATGGGTTTAAAATATGCCTGTGGGTATAATGAGATTCAGGATAGGATATCAAACTTAACTTTTTTGAGTTGTTCTATGGGAGACACTTTTAAACTAAAAATGGTTTTGCAGATCCAGAGTATCACCTTGAAATCCAAGATGTCATGCAAAGTTGGAAACTGTTCAGAAGGCCTTACATGATTATGGTGATGCACACTCTCCCAAACCTGACACAGGGTTGGGGGGCAAATTATACCTGCCTCGTTCCATGCAGGGGACATAATCTATTTGAAGACCTGGAAGACTGAAAGTATGGAGCAAGTCAGCCTAAGGTAGAAGGGACTTTACAAGTCATTCTTACTGCTCCCACTGCTATCAAACTTAAGGTACAGCTTTGCTGTATCTATCTTTCCCATATCAAATCTTTTCTCCCTCCAGAGGCACTTCCAGAGGCCTTGGACTTATATACCTGGAAGCCAGTTGAAGACCTTAAGTACCTGTTTGAGAAAACCCTAAAGGATTCCCTAATTAAGCAATGAAGATACTCTTTGAGTAATATTGCTTTTATTATTCACTCTCTGATTTTCTTTATTTTTCTCCAGCATAACTATCTCCTCCCAGACTCCCACAACCATTTTCTGTGCTCTACCTACTATGCTTTTCATTTTTGTTCTAGACACATTTATCTTTCTTTCTGCAAGTACAACCTCTGAGCCCTTTTGGGACAATTTCCTTGTTTATCTTGTCTAGGCTGCATGTAGGGGAGGAATCAAGGACTGCTAGAAGTTTCACATCATCCCCAAGGAGGACCCTGTGAGAGAACTTGGGAGTCATTTCCACCTAGTTTTGATAAGCTCCATCTCTGGTTGAAGGTCTTGGCTACTATCCTTGCTGGCTCCTATATTGATCCCACTATTTATTCTCCTCCTCCTTTAGATGTTTTTTGAATTTCCTCTATAGGTTTGTTTCCTCTAAGCCTTTAAGTTTCTGATGATAGCTCTGGAATTTTATCTCTCTTTCCAACCTCCACAATCATTGGACACCACTTATACTTTCTTCTACTCATTGACCCCCTTGAGACTTGGCCCACCTCAGGCAGGGATGGCTCTAGGCCCCTTATAAGACTGAATGAATTACAGAAGACAAGACCTTAATCATTATCTTCCAAAATGGATTTTGAGTACCATTCGTTTGAGTAAGGGTGAGTCCCTTAGGACAATTAATGCCCAAAGGCCCTAATGATCACAATAGATGTAGGACTTTCCATGGGAAAACTCCATTCTGTGCATGCCTAAGAGAGCAAACTAACCCACTTATAACCTTTGGCACATTACAATATCATTTGCACTGTTTTTTAAATTTTTTAACATTTTATCTTTACTTTATTCCAATAACAAATGTACACATAAGTTTTCCAGTTATATGATTCATGTTGTCTCCCTCTCCCTCCCAGAAATCATCCTGTTCATCATTCCTCACAGCGTAATAGTATTATATCACCATCCTATACCATCGTTCATTCAGCCATTCCCCAATTAAGAGACATCCCTTTAGTTTCCAATTCTTTGTCACCAAAAAAAAAATGCAGCTATAAATATTTCTGTACAAACAAGTTCTTTGCATTGTTGTTTAGCCCTCCCACAGACTTGAGGAAGAATGAGGAGGATAAAGAGGTACACAGGCCCAGAACCCTAGCTACCAGACATTGACATAGACTCTTAGAGGGAACTCTCAATGTGGAACCTGACTGATCACAACTATCCAGTTTGTCCCATCACACATGGCTAAAACCATAAAACCTACCCCCAGCTTCCATATAGCATGATTATTTCCTTAAGGAGAAGAACATGCAGAGTACATCATGTCAGATCCCAGCCTGAATAACAAAGTTTGCTGCATTCACCATGGAGAAAGTCTAAGACTGAATTCTTTTGAGAAAACATTGACTGGCATTTTGCCTACTTCAATAGGAACATAACAAAAATTACAGGAATGATTTCCAGGTTTCATGATTCCTGAACAGATGGCAATAAATATTATCTTCATGGATGAGGACAGATTTCAATAACATTGAATCTATAAGCCAACAAGGAGCCATATTCCTTTCATTTCCCATAGGATTAAAAATAAAACTATTGCAGAGTTATCTGCTCATAACCATACAAGAAAGCCCACAGGTAATACCTTTATTCTGGCTTGGACTGATTTTTTTAAAAATTGATTTACAGAGTTCCCAGTGGGACTCAGAATAGGAACCAGTCAGCAAAATGTGGGGAAGAATAAAAGCTAGTGTCTTCCTTTAAATCAGAATAGCTGTATTATAGAGAATTTTGATATACGTTGTCTGGAACTTTGGCTAAGAAATGTTCTCTCTCTACTACCCTTCTCAATTTTTCCCATTCTTGACACTAAGGAAAATGGGATTGACTGAACACTAGGGAAGAAAATAATAAATATTTTCAATGCCTATGAGCATGTGCTGGCCTATTATGAAAAAAAAGAAAAAAGCATAGATTGCATTTGGGAAACTGGGTAGCACTTTCAACAATCTCAAGTTGTTCCTTAATACAAATGCTTTTAAAAAATCAGCATTCATTTGGAAAAGCTCTATGATCAAGAATTATATGGCCCAGGGGGCAGTGAGGTGGTTAAGCCAATTGAGCGCCATGCCCAGAGATGGGAGGTCCTGGGTTTAAATATGGTCTTATAAGAACTAAAACTGGCATCTTTATATAGTAAATGACTACAGGTCTTTTCATAATTTCTATATCCAGAGAAAGTCTTAGGGGAAAAGTTTGGATATTTGATTTATAACTTCTCAGAGATGATGCAAGGAGGAATTCCATTCAAATAATGAGTAGACTAGGTAATAGCTCCTGTCTGTTCCCACTATTTGATTTTGTGACTGTAATTTTATTGTGTTGTGATCTGGGTTTGATGATTAGTGGCAGCAAGCTACTTGCCACACTGGTTACCATGACAACTACATCTGGTAGATGGCAGAATTCAGGTCTGTAGGCTTCATGCTCATTCCACCACCCACCTCAAAGGAAGCTGCATATTTAATACCTTCCTAGGCTCAAAAGGTGATAATGTAAAGCTTTCATTTGCATAGTAACCATGAAATAGAAGCGAGAATGATGTACTTTCTACACTGGCACCTATTTAGGATATAATTAAAAATTACAACCTGGAAAAAAGGAGGAGTCATCAAAGGGATCAATGACAAAACTGAGGTATTATAGCATCTTTAGAGATCAGAACCACACTTTTGTTAATCTTTTACCCCCAAAAACCCTGCAAATGTTTTATTATCAAGAAGAGTTCTTAATTCATTATGTACACAGTTTTAGGAAATTAGGAAAACCTAATTTTTCTTCATGGAACACTTAATGTTCTAACTAAAATATATAAGTAGATGTATCAATAATCCAATGTAGATAATATGTGTAAATATTTCAGTCTTAGCTGTTTTGCTTTTTCTTTTCCTGAGCACTAAGGGATTTCAGGGCAATCCTATCCCCTGTGGGATGAAACCAATTTAATTTAAGCTCATTCTCTTTGTGGTGGCAGGGCTGCTTCCATTGTTATCCTTGTGGAGTTTGTTCTTGGGAGGACTCTTCATTGCAAAAAACAAATATCTCTTTCCTCATTCCTCTAGCCTCTGGTGTATATCTCCTGACCTAGAATTAACATCTATCAGGTCAGTAGCAAAGGACTGGAAAAAACTCATGTTTTTCTCATTGGAAAAAAGATGTGGATATATTCATTCATTATCTCCTTCCCTTCCTTCCTTCTTTATTCTTCAACAAACACTTATTGTTTGGCTACTGTGGGAAAATAAATGTGCTAAGTGCTCTATCTAGAGAATGCAAAATGAACAACACATAGTTCCTGCCCTCAAAAGGTTTAACATCATATTTATTATTTATAAGGAAATTTAAAAAATTTAACCCACCTTCTGGACAATTCCCTGTAAAATAGATCTTAAAAATATAATTCCTGTTTTTACAAGTGGGAAATTCTGGTGTGCAGATTAATCTAATGATTTGTCTCTGACCAAGAATTAGAGAAAGAACTTGGAACAGAGGTCTTTTGATTCAAAGACTACTGCTTTCTCCACATTATCAGACATTAAAGGAGATGACACAATTGTCAAATAAACATATTTCTCTGGGCAATTCATTCTAATGTTCTTCCTTCTATGTGACTTTTAAATTCCTAGTTAAAAATATGTTTTATTAACAATTAGGAACTATGAACAGCCTTTTAGCTGTGCATTACTACTATTGAGTCAACAATATTCAGTGTTTGGACTAGTTGGTGGGGGGGGTTAAGTAGGAGGAAATGGAGACAGACAAAGTATTCATATATTTATTATTGTAAAGCAGAAGAGAGATAATGGATAAGAACTGAAGCAAGATAATTACAAAAGGACTGAAAAGAGCATATGGAGTTAATAGAAATTGTGGAGGCAGAATCTATTAACTTTGGTAATTAATTTGAAGAACTTGAGGGAGAAGCAGAAATTTAAAAAGACTCCAGACTCAGTGAGTGAGAGATTGGTGGTGCCAATAAGAGAAATAGAAAAGTTAGGAAGAGGCCAATTTGAGGAGAAATAAGTTCAGCTTTGCACATGAATTTGAAGTGTTGGTGACATACTCAGATAGAGATGTCCAAGAGGAAATTTGAAATGAAGGAGTGAAGTAATGGATGATGATGTATATTTAGGGTTCATATACATAGAGTGAATATCATGGTAGAGGGTGAGATTATAAAAGAAAACACAGGGGAAAAAAGGGAAAGAATGCACAGGTAAAACTCTGGATCTTACCTACACAAGGTAAGTATGAAGAACAACAAAGGAAAGAGAGACAAAATCAGAGAAACAAGACAAGAACCCTTTATTTTGAAGAAAAACTTACAAAGAAATGGAACTGCATTGTACTGAGTTATTGATAACATTACATTTGCTGCATTATATATTTAGCCTCGTGACTTTTCTAGGTTTATTTTATTTTGTTATTTTTTTTTTTGCTTGAAACCTATCATGCAGGACTCTTAAAGGGAAAACCAAGGGAGTTAACTTAAATATTATATGTGGGTTCAGAAGGGTGAGTAGGAGACAGGAATGGACAATAGATGGGGACTTAACAAGTTAGGGAAACTGGGTTTAACTGTTAAGGGAAATGACTGTTGACAGAAGTGACAGTTAGGCCTAACTGTCACCCTGCTCCATCTAGACAAAGGATAAACAAACAAAGGGATAAATGGATAATAAATACACACTATGAAAAGTTCAAGGTATGAAGAAAACACACAGGGAAACAGTTTAATTGTTTTTGAGAGGATAGATAATGGGGTGAGGTGAAATTATATCTAACTGCCCAGAACTGGAGTCAAAAGGGTAAGTTCCTTAGCTAACCTAGCTTCTGCCAGGTTTGACAGCTTGGCTAAGGACCTGAAAAAGAGGGCTTGGATTTGGGTTCTCACAACTGATCCAGAGATGTCTTCAGGATATCAGGAACCAACTTCTCCACAGCCGGTGATCCAAGAGTAACCAGGTAGGGAGAGATGTCTGCAAACTGTCCATCAGAACACAGACTTCTTCCCTACTCAGAGTTGATTTGCAGGTTGATGTCTTCAGCCTTTAAAACCTTCACCACTCTCCAAGAACCCAGGTCAAATAGGGACTGCTGATTGCACATCTGCTCCAAATCCCTCACAAAACAGCAATGTCTGTTGCTTAGCTCTTTCCTCCCTACCCCCTGCATTATATTCAGAATGTCCATGACTTCCAGCCAGGGCTTTCCCTAATATAGTTGCAAAAATCTACCTTTATACTTTTTAAGCCTATACCTATTACAGAACCTTACCTAGAATCTAATACCTGAAATGGTAATTTCATTAACAGAGGGAATTAGAATCACAGAAAACTATTACCTCTTAGAGTTTTGTTTCCATTCAGATTATTAAGCCTTTCTCCTTTACCCAAGGCTGCCTTTATTTCTACTTTCCTGTCATATTCTTTATTGTAGAGTTCTGGAATCACACATCGGCATAACTCATATCCATTTGCATGTAAGAAGAGATGTGGAATTGCACTCTACTGCCCTAAAGTGCATGGACCTTTAATCATATATTTTGGGTTTTTACAAACTCAACTTAGGATGGGCTTGGATCATTTCAGCATTACAATATGGGCAGCATTTGTCCTAGTCTGTTGCTCTGGTGTGACCATGATGATTATGCTCAGTTACATTATTGAAGAGTATAAGAGTCTAATTTTCTTCTAAGATTTTCTAATAAATTTCAACTAAGAACTAGTTTAAAGAAAGGAAAGAATCCTAGAAGAGGACAAAGTATGGGTTTTTCTGAAAGAAAAGAAATAGGAATAAGGATATTAGAAAATAGAAATAAGAAAATATCTACATTCTATTAAATCTATGATCTTTTCTACCCAGGACTCTATGGCTAACAATGATAAGCAGGAATGTGCTATCCTCTTTAATATCAAATTAAAGCATTATAATTTCCTGCCATCTGGAAAGGCAGCAATATTACAATGCATTATATTTGTAGTAAAAATAATTGAATTCTCAAATCCTTTGAGTGTGGTATTATTTACAAGAAGAAAGGAATTGCAGACACAATCCTCAGAAGACTTGCCTTTGAGACTTGATTCTCCTCTTTTTTCCTGTTGTTTGATTTGGGGAAAGTAACATTAATTTTGTGGTCCAAAGTTTCTAGATGGAAACGTAATGATTAGTGATTAGATAAAATAGAATATAGCATTTATATAGTGCTTTAAAATTTTGAGATTCTCACATTATTATCTCTACTTTACAGATGAGGAAATTGAGGTAAGTGACTTATCCAGGGTCACATATAGCAAATGTCTAAGGCAGAGCTCATATTCAGATCTTTATTTTTTATGCTTTATTGTATTTTTATTTCTTTTGTCAAATAATCCTCAATTGCATTTTTGTCATGTAACTTTCTAAAAATGAGTTAAATTCAACTTTATTTTCATTTTAATTCAATTTTTTTCCTTCTTCCTTTTGCTGCCTCATCCACTGAGAAGGCAAAAAAAAGGTAGATTCCATTACTAATGCATATATAATCTTGCAAAACAAATTGATGCATTTGCAATGTTGAATTCAGGTGTCTATTGCTACTGTAACCTTCCTGCTTTGGGCAAACCAATTAACCACTCAAACTGTTTCTTCACCTTTTTTAAGGAATAAAATGCATAAAGAAGGGCTCTCTGAATTCTATTTCAACTCTCATTGTCCAGGAACTGATCTAAATAATTTTTACCTATTTTTTCCCAATTGAGATAATTTCTTAGGGCAATGCCTTTCAGAAAATTAATTATAACCAGTGGACAAATTATTAATTCATTTTATTATTTTATGTAATCCATTAAATCATTCAATTTTCATAAACAATTAGTATTATAATTCATATGTATTGTCCACAGTGTACTATACTGGACACATAAGGATTTGATTATCAAGTATATGCTTATCCTAATTTCTTCATAAAATTATAGATATGTTGCTAACTCTTCTCAATCATCACATATCCCTTGATTCCTAATTTTTTTAGTTTTGCCATGGAAGCCAATTCAACAAACTTTAACTCATTTTAATTGTAGGCATGCCTTCTCTCTCTAATATTTCTTTCTTGAGTTAAAACAAATCAGACTCAGAGCACAGAATTCCAAGTATAGTTATTTGGCCCTGTACAAAGATGGGATAACAGTTTCTGTTTATTTCAACTGATGTATTCAGGGAATCATTAAATTATAATGTTTATTTATTTACTACCCACATTTATCACCTTGGTTTAGTTCTTTAACATGTATAAACTATGTTGCCCATAGTAGTAATATGAAGTACATAATATAATTATTATTATCTATGGGAGCAACACAAGAAGAAAAATGGAGGGGACAGACAGAAGCCATAATTTTCACAAAAAAGAGAACACAGAGAAAAAAGGAAAAGAATGCAAAGGTAAACCTCTGGATGATGAATAGCCCTGCTGCTATCCATTTCTTTTAGAGAAGTTTCTGTATACCATTACCTTTTGTATTCTATCTTTATAAAAGTGCTTCTTTCTCAAGAGAAAGATTTAACCTATTTTGAGGAAATATGAAAAGGTATGTAATTAAAATATGTAGATATGTAATTTCAGTTAAGAAAATATATTGAAATACATCCATTAATTGTCTTAGAAGCTGGGCAGAGAATAAATAAGGAAAATGAGTGAATAGAAGGTGAAAGGAAGCGTGATTATATAGGTTTTACATAGAGAGTGTCAGCTCTAAACTGCTGATATAATTTTAGGGACATTTATTGTTTTCTCCAAGACAATATAATATTCTTGAACATAAGAACTGTCTTATAATTCTGTTTATATATCGATGTCTAACAATGTCTTACACTTAGTAGGTGTTTAAAAATGCTTGTTGATTTAGTATATGATTTTGCCTCCTTTAGGAAAAGAGTCCCTTGTCTAAATGGACAGGCAAAATGAGAGCTTCGTGGCTACATTCATCCTCACAGGGATTCCCCATGCACAAGACCTGGGGACCATGCTATTTGGGATCTTCTTAGTGATTTATATACTGACTTTAGTGGGGAACATCCTCATTTTACTAGTGATCAAGATAGACTCCCACCTCCGCACTCCCATGTACTATTTCCTGGCTAATCTCTCCTTCATTGACATGTGGTTCTCCACTGTCACTGTGCCCAAGATACTTATGACTCTCATCTCCCCAGATGATGGAACCATTTCCTTTCACAGTTGTGTCGCCCAGCTCTATTTCTTTCATGGTCTGGGGAGCACTGAGTGTTTCCTCTACACTGTCATGTCCTATGATCGCTACCTTGCCATCACTTATCCCTTGCGCTATTCTACCATGATGAGTGGAAAAACTTGTGCCCTTTTAGCAGGAGGCACATGGCTTAGTGGTGCTATCCACTCAGCAGCCCAGACTACCCTGACTTTTCGATTGCCCTACTGTGGTCCCAATCAGATTGAGCATTACCTTTGTGATGCACCACCCATTCTCAAATTGGCCTGCGCAGACACTTCAGTCAATGAGATGGTGATCTTTGTCAACATTGGGGTTGTTGGTTCTGGATGTTGCTTTTTGATATTCCTCTCCTACGTGTCCATAGTTCGTGCTATCCTGAAAATTCGCACAGCAGAAGGTAGACGCAAAGCCTTCCAGACCTGTGCTTCTCATTGCATTGTAGTCCTTTGTTTCTTTGGACCTGGACTTATCATTTATCTGAGACCAGGCTCAAAACATGTTATGGACAGGATTATAGCTATTTTCCAAACAGTGATTACACCTCTGATGAACCCCCTAGTATACACACTAAGGAACAAGGAAGTAAAAATGGCTTTGCTTCGGCTGAAAGATCGAGGGAATTTTGTATAGACTGTAACTACTGGAATAACATCGCCATAATTTTTTTCATAGAAAATAATTTATTTGTCATGTCTGTGTCTTCTTTGTGTTACAACTCAGGAGAAATAGTATTAAATTCAAAAGTGAAGTTATTAAAACAATATTTGACCTTACATTTTACCTCTATGGACCTTACTTTCCTCTTCTATAAATTTGTTTGGAGGATTTGGCCTAGAGAGGTTCTAAGATTCTTCCAGCTCTAACTTTATGATTCTTTGATAAATTTAATAATATTGAGAGTTAAAGATTTATATTTTCTGGGTAGCAAACAACAATGTCTGCCTTAGGAAAACTTTATAAACAAGGCTAAGTTTTTATGGAATATTCTTTTTACTTCCACTTTCTTACCCTATCTACCCCTTGTCTCTCTATGCTTTAATGTTCTTTCTGTCCTATTCAAGTCAAGAATATAAAAAGCTGAATTGTTGAAAAGGTTCCAGACTAAGATGTGAGAGGATGGGAAGAACTCCCTATGTTCCCAAACCTAAGGAACATTTTACATTGAATAGGAAACCATTCCTTAACCCAGAAAAGGGTAATCATTTCTCCATAAAAGGACTCTAAAATACTAATTGAGGCCAACAGAGATGAAAGAAAAATCAACTTTACAGATATATTTTTTCTATTATGACAAAAACATTTTCTTCACTTTTAAAACATTATATCCTTAAGACAGCTTCTGGCCTTTTGTATAATAGTTCTTCTAGAAAGAGGATATTATTTCTTAGGAGAATATGCATAACATTCTGGAAGAAAAGTTTCTTTTTTTTTGCATAATAAATACCTTTGGCGATTTGCAAAAGCTTTTGGCTTTCTTCTCATTATAATAACTTTAAATGAAGAAAATAAAATATATAGAATTTCTTTTTTTTCCTTTTTTTATTTAGGATATTTTTCCATGGTTACATGATTAATGGTTTCACCCACCCTCCCACCCCCCGCT
>NC_058132.1:211427532-211452315 GCF_016433145.1 Gracilinanus agilis | reverse complement strand
TATCCACCACTTTTTTCTTCTCTTCTGCAGCATTCTGTAAGCTTCCTTCTAGTGTCTGGATCAAGGACTTGGCAGCCAGGAGGTGAATGGTGAGTCTGGAATGAAAGAATCTTCTGAGCTACTTATGAGACCTTGTCAGACAATCTTAACCCCTAATTCCTCAGAGTTCTCTCAATAACCAAGGAAAGCAGGTGAGAAAAAAAGGAAAAGATGAATGATGAGTCAGAAGAAAGATTATTGAAAAGGGGAGGAAGAGAAGCCTCAAGCACAGGTAGAAGAAAAAAGGATTAAACACTATGGATTCTTACTTGTCATCTGCCTTGGGATCCAGGTAGAATGGCACAGTGCTCCTAAAGCCATCACCTTGGAAGGTATACTCTAGACATACCTCACCTGATGCCCCTTTAAACTACAAGACAAGCAGATGTCAGATAGTAGATAGCATATTAAAGGAAGGGTCAAGGCCTAAATCAAAAGCATATCTTTTAAGCTGGAAGTGATTTCAGAGGCCATCTAGGCAAACTTGTTCAATTTACAGAGCTGTGGGGTTTGGAGGACTGACCATAAGTCTGGAGAATTCGAGGTGAGATCTGAAACCAGGACCTTTGACTCTAGAGCCATATACTGCACTGGATCAGAATAGAGCAATGTTCATGCCAAAAATATCACTGAGGCCCAGGTAAACCAGGAAAGAAAAGAAATTAGAACACTTGTTTCTTCCTGTCATATGCCATACCCACAAATCCACCTACTGGTAGAAAAGAAAAAGCCCAAGACAGTGTTTGGACATTAGCTACCACAACTATAGTATATAAAAGTAAGAATGTGGACTTACTGCATTTGCTCCTTTCAACTGGGCATAGACAATTAACCTCTGACCCTGGAAGATGACAGTAGGAGCGGGGGAGAGCAAGGTGGTCTCCAGTTCAGGAGGTAGAATCCAAGAGAGAGAGATCTCCTGGACCACCGACTGCAAGGCTCGCTTTAGGGATTGAAGGGCCTGGAGGAATAGAATAGAAGCTATAGAGCTTGTAGTACAAGGCATTTCTAGACAGGTAGGATTTCAAGGGAGAGGATATTGATGACAGAGGATAATCAAGGATAATCAATTCCTTTTCTTTTGACATGTGTGAAACTGGGCTTCAACTTCCTTGAAAATCTTGACTATATCACAGCTTCCCTCCAAGCCCCCATTTTTTGGACATATAGAGGAAAACTGGGAGTGTGGGATTTTTACAATAGGAAATGAAGTGTATTACTAGAATCTCTAGGGAAGCAAGGAAAGGTCCAGAACTCCAAGGCTAGCTCAGTAATTATAATTTTCAGCCCCTTTATGTTCATATCCCTGAAGCATCTATTTGTCATGACTAAAGAACATCCTGGATCCCTCAGCAAACAATGCAGTCACCCTTGCTTCACAGACATCAGACTCAAGTGCTCTCAGATTTGGAGCTGCAAAGTCTCAAGGACAAAAAAAAAAAAAAAAAAAAAAAAGAAAGAAAAAGTTCCCACCTCTCCCACCCTGGCACATTTCCATAGCACCTAAATACAAAATAATGCTAGAGTACAGGACATGGGGAAAAGAATTCTCCCTATTCAGGTACCTATTATGCTGTCTCAATCTAGAGTAGATGCATTTAAAAAAAAAGAGAGAATCATGCAACCTTGGGCTGCATCCTGTCCTGGCCCGTGATGAATTCTGCAGTGCCTCCAGCTGCCCGTGCAATGCCTTTAATAAGGCTGGTAGAAGCCCCTTCTCCAATTCCAAAAGAGAAACACCTGTAAGGAGAACAGGGCAAGCTAGCCAAAGAAGTTTTAGAACAAGCTGCCTGACTCCGGGTTCACTGGGTTAAGAGAGTACAAATGGTTTAGGGCAGGGCTGGCAAACCTCTTCCCAGTTCAAGTGCCCAGAAGGCAAATTCAAGCTGTCTGTGAGCCCCCATTACTAGAGAGAGTTGAGGGAGAAAGTGCTTGCTTTAGGGGGCTGGACAGAGGAGTGGGGCAGGCAAAAAAAAGTCCTCAGGTGCTGGGAAGAGGGGCTTCCAGAGTGCCCGTTGTGTACGAGTGCCAAGGCTTCCCCAATGAAAGTTTAGGGGATGGGGTCCTGAGGAGGGATGAGAGCCCTTATTTAGGTACCTAACCATTTACAGATCATCATCAAAGAAACACAGGTGAAGAGCTGGAAGGGATCTCTGAGGCAATCTAATCCAAACTCTCATATTGCAGATGAAGAAACTGAGTCCTAGAGACACAATGAATGAGTTTCAGAAGCCGAGTCCTAAAAACCATACCTGTGATTCTGGCTGTGGCGTTGAACTTCAGCAATGACCAAACCTGTATCAGCAACTTCTCCATCTGTGAAGACAAAGAGCTGCAGAGGGAGACAAGAAGCCACACATCCTATTAGAGCCATGTCAGGTTTCTCAGTCTAAGGCTCTCCTGACCCAGCCCATGGCAGCTGTCCCACTGTAGAGGAGGTTGCCTCATTATTATATTCCATAGTACTGTGAGATGTACAACGGGGAGGCTCCATGGCCACTTGCCAGGAATGTTATAAATCCAATTTCAACGTGGATATGGGTTGTAACCTCTGAAGCAAGTTTAAAGTCTACGATCCTCTGATTCCTGGGAGATTCATCTGAGACAGAGTATTCTAGTGAAAAGAGGGCTGGATTTTGAGTCAAAAGCCCAGCATTTAAATCCAATTTCTGTCACTTATTACCTGTGAGACCTTTGGAAAGTCATTGAACCTCTCTAAGCCTCAGTTAGCCAATAGGTAAAATGAGGTGGTTGGACCTGATGACTATTAATACAAGAAAGACCTTGAATTTATGACCAAAGATTCTACAGAAACACTTAAATCCCTTCCAAGGGCTCTGGCTGTTGCCCTCAACCCATCATGAAGTTCACCTGGTCTCCCTCTTCTCTTGTTCAGAGTCAGTGACTCTCCAGGATCCGGGAACCTCTATTTTGACATGGGTGTGGGAGTGGGGCAGGGAACAAGCATTTAGGAAGCACCTCCTATGTGCCAGACACTGTGCCAAGCACTACAAAAATACTCTCTCACTTGATCCTCACAACTGTGGTAGGTGGTTCACTGAGGCACCCAGGAGCTGTGACAGCCTCCTAAAGTGCATAGTGAGGGGCTTCTGTGAGTGGGAGCTCTCCCTGGGGCCCTGCAGATGGGCAGAGGCAGTGTGGGTGACCAGAAAGAAGGATGGATGTGGGGGTCACTATCAAAGACTTGGGTTCCCCCTCATCTCTCACTTCACTAGTTCCCTAGCCACAGGCCAGATAACTCACCCCAAACCTCAGTTTGCCCAGCTATGAAGGGGAGATAACAAGATCTGTCAATCAACCTCACCATGTTCTTGCAAGAATCAAATGACAGAAATCACTAAGTGAATTTTCAGTTGTTATTAGAACCAAAGGCCTCCTTCCTAGACTCCTCTTATGGGAGGAGAGACTCCATTAAACCTGCCCATTCTGCTCTCACAGTGCATCTAACATTCTCCTGCTCTGACACAAAGCTGATCAGTGCTGACTTCAGACAGGATCAGTATGAGGGACTCATCAACCAAACAAGACTGGTGTCTCCTTTGCTCCCAGCTCCAGTCCCTCACCTGCCGGGGGTGGTTTGGTCTGCAGGGTTTGCTGTAAATGTTCTTCAGAGGCTCCAAGATTTCAGTCCCTCCCAGGTCAGCTTCAAGAGCCTTCACTCTCCGCAGGGCCTCCTCCATGGACTGCTGTGTGTACTCCACACTTTCTCTGAGATGTGTACACACACACATACATGCATACATACATACATACACACAGAAGGAGTCCATGAAGGATAGTCTCTGTCTGAGGAACTGCAGCCTGCTCCCCTCCCTCTCATAATCCCCAGCCCCAAAGACAGGCCTTCTATTGCCTCTTCACTAACTGGGTAACTGCATCCTTTGCCATATCTCCCTCCCAATTTTCTCTTTTCACCTCCACCCTCCTCCCAACCTCTGGGACACCATCCAGAGTCTCACGGGAAGAAGGAATCAAAAGTGGATCCAAATCCATAGATGTTGAAATAACAGCCAAGAGGCAAACTCTTCAGCAGCAGGATCAGAGTTTCCTGAGTGAGAAGGTAGAGAAGATATTACCCCAAAGTGTCATTTTCCATCCTGCTGATACTTGGTTCTCCCCTGTTCTCCCCTCCATGATTCTGGTCCCAGTGAGTTACCCTCAAAGGGGTGCCATTCAGATTTAGCCCATGAGAAGGAAAAGGTGACGATGTTACAAGAGCAATTTAATCCCAAAGTTCCATTTTCACTTGGGACAAAAGACACATGCAAGAGAGATGTAGAGAGAGAGAAGCTGGTACCTTGGCACTTGCTATGCGTAACTGGGAACCCATTTCATAATTCAATGGTGTCGCCATGCTCCCTGAGCAGTCCATGAGGAAGATGAATTCACCAGAAGTGCTCTCTCCCTCAGCCTCAGGGATGCTAGGGTAGAAACTCACCATCACAGCTGGGTCTCCCATCAGGGAATCTACCCAAGAGGTGAAAAATTAAAATATATATATGTATATATATATATACCTACATATATTCACACATCTATACACACACACATATTTATACTACAGGACCCAAGGAAGCAAAACGATGTGATAAAGGAGAAGAGTGAGGGTTGAGGGTTCAATTATCACACCTTAGAGGTTTTATTTGGGGTTTGGATTTTTGTCCTGGTTGAAAGAGGTCTTATGAAAACTAACAAATTTACCTATGAAAATTTTGTAGAGAAGGGAATAGAGTGTCAGGTTTGGAGACCACAAGGTCTGGGTTCAAATGTTGTCTCAGATTCTTCCTAGCTGTATGATCCTGGGCAAGTCACATAACCCCAGTGGCGTAACCCTTGCCACACTGTTGCTTTAGAATTGAGAGTTACTATTGATTCTAATATAGAAAATAAGGGGTTTTTTTAAATTAATTTTTGAAAAAGGAGCCATCAAATCTACTGTATACCTGTAAATCACTTGACAGTATATGAAGTAGATCAACAGAGAGATATATAAGACTAGTGGACTAGTCACATAGCAAAATTTAAAAAACAGTGAGTGGAAGGTATGTGGTGGGTGTATGATGCCATTTGCAATCTATGGGCAAGAGTCATACAGAATGAGAGAGAATGAATAGGTTTCAATCAATACCAACAGAAGTAGTAGTCATATTAATGACATCAATGTTCAATAGTTAGTGAAATACAAAAGTAAACCTTATGTTAACTTGTAATATTAGGGGCAAGAGAATAAAGACTATCCAGCAATAGTATTAAATGTCACTAAGTACCTGAGATAAGACAAATAAGCAATAAACTTGACTGGTTTCTTTGATAAAGGATGTTAAAAAATGTTGGGTGGCATTTATCTGATCACACAAAGCCTATTAATTCATCCAACTAGAATAGTGTTTTCCTGAAACTAGTTAAGGAGGGATAAATTATGGAGTTTTGCATAAAGAACATGAGACAAACCAAAGATGAGTTGTACAAATGAGTTTAAATGAGTTGTGCAAAATACATGAGTTGCTTTTAAAAAATGAATATGCAAAAACACTCTGCAAGTGTTGTATAGGCAGTGTAATGTAGTGAGAGCTGGCCTCTGCTCAGGATATTAGGGTAAAGGTCTCACTAAAGGATCCGATGGTTTGTGAGACTGAGCAATCATGCAACCTCCTACTGCTTTGGAAAATCCTCTTAAGACTAGGTTGCTGACAATTTCCTCATCTGCATTATCAGGGGAATTTTCTCAGTCAAGAGTGAACTTACATTAATGAAAATGTAGGTCTAATCTCTATTGTAAGGCCTCAAAGATGCTATTGTGTCATAAGTTAGTTTCACTTGCTATAAAAGAGTCCCTTACATCTGGTCTCTCTGGGGAAGACTGGAAGGAACTAGGATGGATGCTGAGTTCCAACATTTCAGTTATTAATCCCTAGCTGGGGAATGAACTAGGTAAAAGAAAACACAGGACATGATAAAGTAGTCATCAAAATAGAAGTGATGGTTTTGGTTTGGGGCAAAAAAGAGGAACTGATGTAGGGATTTAAATAAAAAGCCTGGTTATTTATATGTCAGTTATTTATATGTCAGACACCATCATTTCTGATACCATCACAACATGATGAAAGCTACAGCAAAAACAACCAGTGTTTTCCAATCACTTAAACTGGCCTTGGTTCTTAGATGGCTCATAGGTTCTCAATCCAATCACACAGTATCTAGGGACAAGTGGATTCTGTTCAATCTAATTTCTCATCAATAAGATAAGGCCTATACAGAAGTGCCTTACAAGTAATTTCTGAGTATGGTAGGATTCTTGAGTAGAGAAAGGACGGAAGCAATACAATTTTGTCTCTGAATTAATGAAGACAAATCCTTTATAACCTACAAACAGGAGAAATGGCTATATAAAAGCTTTATTAGGAGGGAAGGAACAAGACTACTAACTCAAGGTGGCCAAAAGATTTGCTACAGGGTGGATAAGTTGAAGATAATGGACAAAAAAAAAGGAAATGTTATTTTTCAACTATTATTTTGCATTCATGTCTTTGCACAATCTTACAAAAAGGCAGAAAAAATACTTAGCAAGGGATTAAAATTTATGATAAATAAAAGGCCACCTAATTGACTTCACTGAAGACAAAGTTTTGAAGTCTAGACAAACTACAAAATCAGGGGAAAAGCATGACCACAGGATGGCAATCATTATGGTAAAGAGGCGGAGGAAACAAGTATTTATTAAGTGCTTACTCAAGCACTGTGCTAAGCACTTACAAATATTCTCTCATTTGACCCTTACAACAACTCTGAGAAGAGGTGCTATAATTAGATGCATTTTATAGTTGAAGAAAGTGAGGTGGACTGAAATTGTAATTGACTAGGGACACTCAGCTAATAAGTGTGTGAAGAGGGATTATGGATCAATCCAGTGAGTCATCTGCCACCTCTAGAGGCTTGCTGTTCAGTCTAGTCATGACTCCATTTGCGATGTTCTTGCCAGATACTAGAGTGCTTGGCCATTTTCTTCTCCAGCTCATTTCCAGCTCCAGCTCATAACAAGGTAAAGTGACTTGCCCAGGGCCACAGAGATAGTAGCTGTCTAAAACAGGATTTGAACTCTGGTCTTCTTGACTCTGGGGCTAACACTCTATCCACTGCACCACCTAGCTGCCTAAGGCTACAGACTGGCAAGCATGCCCTACAAAGACAGGTTAAAGGAACTAGAAAAATAATGGTAGGAACATAGCAGTTGTGTTCAACATCTGCAAGTCTATCATTTTACTTGAGAACTGATGTTTGGCTGCAGAGGACAGAACAAGACTCATTGAATGGGTGGTAATTTCAGAGAAGCAGATTTCAGGACAATGTAAAGAATAAAATTCCTATTGCAACTGTCAAAAAGTAGAACAGGCTGCTATAAGAGGCAGTGTTGTTTTCCTTTTAGTAAGTATTTTTGGGGGTTGCTGTGGAGAAGCAAAGAATGGTTGATACTGAGGGCCTCTAGGATTATTTCCAGTTGAGAGATTTTGTAATACATATAAGGTAGTAGAAGAACTGACATACATAGTTAAACTACTATAAGTGTTCTTTGAAAAATATTGGCAACTTGAAAAAGAAAGGTCTACTGTGGACCAGAGGATCAGAGGAAACGTCATGCATATTTATCCCTGAATTTCAATGAGATAATTCAAAGTCTCTCATGTGATTTCTCTATGTACAAAATAGTTACACATTCCAGGATAGTAGTTAGATGCATTCATAACTGGTTACTCCTGTCTCTAAACCCTACGAATGACTAGAACCCAAAATAGTCATTAATGGATGAGGGTAGAAATCTAGAGAGTTTTCAAATGGAGCAAACCAGGGATATGTCCTTAGCCATGTATTATTCAATATTTTTAAATCGGTGATTTAGAGGAAAGTATGGCTGACTGAAAGGCTGAAAAACTGCAAAAAGACGTATTCAGCTAGAGCTATGTGCTGAATCTCATTACCTTAAATTGAATGTGGAAAAAATGAAAGGTCCTACCAAAAAAATTAATTGTATCAGCACATAGCAGAGAGGCTACAGAGAAACAGCAACTTCTCTAAAAGAGATTAGACAATTGGGTCTTTGCTATCTCTTCCAATTCTGGTATTCCGGGTCTAATATAAAATCATACTGGAGAAGAAAGTATCATGGTATGTAATGCAGGATTGATGCAAGTTCTCTTGCATTTGCAAAATCATCCTAGGCAATTCTGGCAGTTAGGGGAATGGAATGTTGACCCAGCAAGTCCCTAGTCTCACGATCAGACCATTGGAGCTGGCACTATAAATATCCCTGGAGAACCAACCCTAGGTTTCTGATTTCCTTGATCTGACCCAGACATCCAGCTACCCCCCTGGACTCCCCCTTGGGCCCCAGGAGGAGGGATTTGGTTGGGAGATGGAACGTGGGAAAATTAGTTTACTTAACCCAGGCAGGGACACCCCTAAGCCAAATCATTACCTTCATTTGTCAAGCTGATAGACCACTCTACATCAGGGCAGTGGAGTTTATCTCTGGCTGAGGGGCTGGTTCCCTCAGCCTGATCTTACCTTCTGAGGCCCTCTGCCAGCATTGGCCATTCACCCATAGCAACAGCTTCTCTAGACCCTAACCCTCCTCCAAGAGAACTTGCATCAATCCTGCATTACAAGTATAATACTGAACAGTCAGAATAGCATCTTTAGCCTTTCCATTTCTACGTTTGGCATACACAAGTTCCCTCTTAATAAGGTAGTGAATCTCCCTCTGCATTCCTGAGAGCACCACTGCATGCCATGATTATAACAATCCTATCAGACAAACATTTTTACACCTCACAATTATTTCAATACTTCTCTGAAATCTCTATTTCACAGGAAGAGAAGTGGCACAAAGGTACAGACCAATGTCTTCAAGTCTGGGTCTACAAGTCTACAAGTCTACAAGAAGCAGCCTCCTAGGATTGGTTCACCTGGTTTGGCATCAGCTTGGGGAAGCTCCAAGGAGACAGTGGGCATGTTTATTCCCCCGTAGTAAACCAGAATCTCAACATCCCGGTCAAATTTGTGTCCTTCAGCCAAGGAAACCTAAATGAGGATAAAGGAAGGCAGAGCAATAATAGGAAGAGAGAGAAATTCCAGGGCCTCTCTACCCAGATGAGCAGGGGCTAAAGAGGAACTTCCCATGGGTGAATAACTCTCTGGGAAGGTGTGGGTATGAAAAGAGAAAGGTCAAAGTGGAGATTTCAGGAGGGATGGGGAGAGGGTATAATATGATGCTCTGTGGGTGAGCCATTAGACAACAATTAGAAACAACAAGGAAGTTTTTAAGATGGGGGTAAGGGGCAGAGGCACCAAAGGCAATGGTGCTCCTGTCTAGTTACCTGGGCAACTGTCTTGTCATCCTCCAAGTACTGCAGGGGACTCAGGAGACAGTTGGAATAGACCTTCTCAATGCCATTAGAGGAGCAGATATTGGCACTGACACTAAATGTGTAGGGCAGCTCCTTGCCAGGAATCCAGGGAATTTGAGAGGTGATGTCAGGCTCGGCTGATTCTGTGAGAAGCCAAGGAACTCTCAGTACAGTGATGAGGTCAGGAGGAACTGAAGTACTTTTTCTCACCTCAGCCACAACACCCAGTTGGACTCAGATGCTCCCCACCCCCTTCCATCCACAAACTCCTGCCACTGCTATTGGAGAAGCCCAACTCCTCACCTTGGAGAAGATAGCGTGGGTTCAAGATGGCTGGCAGCACAAATCGAACAGCCCCATCTGCTTCAAGGGACAGTTCCTGAACATAGCTCAGGGTGACAGCAGCCTTCTGGCCAGGGGGAAGATTTCCTATACTACAACTGAAAATGTCCCCAGAGCTGCTATCCTGCTCTAGTAGGAAGGCTTCCTGGCCTTGGGAGATGGCATTCTCATAGTCCTCCTGAGCCTGAGGGAAAAGAGGAAGAACAGAAATGAGGAGGACTTGGGAGCAAGTAGAAGAGGAAAAAACCTTTTATGGAAAAGAGGAGAGGCAGAAATAATGAGAAGAGTTAGAGGAGGCAGCTAGAGAGAAAAGCTACAGGATAGAGGTAACAGTGTCTCAGGCTGATTTCTTTCCAAATGGTCTCAGTCAAGAATCAGAAATTTAGGGTCAGAAAGTCCCCCAATGATTATCTAGGTCAACTCTCTTATTTTACAGAAGACACTCCTATAGGTAAAAAAGCAGCTCAAGGAGGGACAAAAGCAACTTAGTGTTTCCAGCTGATACTAAACAAAAATATCAATCCAACATGAGGAAGAGAAAGGGGAGCACTGGGGGTCTCATCCCTACTACCTGCTGCTTTTCTCGTATTTCTGCCACTATACTCTTCCCATCCACCAGAGCCTGGAAGTTATAAACAGCAGAGTCTTCATCCATGGGGAACACAAACAATGCTTCCACAGGGCCTGTTTCCTCATTCTTGTAGTCCAGGGTTGCAGACACATCTGCCACAAACTGATTGATAGACACATCCACTGAGATGCTCTTGAGAGGCACTGGAGGAGGGAAATGCATATCAGTCTTTAATTCTGAGTACCAAAGATAATACCAAAGAGGGTATTAGAGTTCTGAACTTATCTCAACTTTCTCTTCTCCTTGCTTGTACTTATGGTAGACTTACCTGGCTGCTTAGAAAGGGTGAGAAGACCACAATATTCCATGTTGATAATCTATTTAAAAAAAAAAGAGAGATAAAACTGAAATTCCAAAGAAATCCATAGATGTTGTATCAACACCCTTGTCAACTTGACTTTTTATTGGAACTAGAATTCTCTGCCAGAAACAATCCATGAGTTTGAAGACAGGAAAATTGGCAGGAAAGAAATGATCAAAGAGAAGAATGTCTGAGAACCCAAGTGAGTCAAGATCTTTTAGCTTCAGGTTAGTGACCCCAAGTCATTTTTATTTACTAGTAGAATTGTACTATATGATACACATCTGAAATCCACAGAAGCTAGAAGAAAAACGGTCCCTTCAGTCCCATTATAGGTAAATTAAAGGGAAAGATGATGATAGATGATGTAAATGGACAGTTCAGAACAGAACTTCCCCTGGTTGTTTTTTTTTTCTCTTTTTGAAGAAAAAATCATCATTAAAGTAAAAAAAGTATCAACCGTTCTGTTTGGGGGAAAGAGAGAGATGTAACAGGTTCTAGAAGATATCTAGAACAATGAAATTTCTGAGTCAAATTTGTGTAATATGTCTCAGACTCCTTATGTATCTTACCTTTCAGATGGTATTATGATGACAATATTTGCCATATCTTTTTCTGCTACTACTGACTGGTCTTTATCCAGCTCTTCTCCCCTTCTGGCTTTCTATCTCCAGTTCTTGGATTTCCTCACCAGAGTATCTTCTAAAATACATAATCCTATACTGTATAGAATGGGTCATCATGCTAAATAAAATATACTCTCAGCCTTGTCTTCAATATGAGCCACAGGTCTGTCCCTGAAATGTATATCTTCCAAAGAGGCTCTCTGGGTAAGATAATACCCCCAGTGGTACTCTAATAAATTGTGGAAATAGTGCTTTCCTTGCCAATTTTTTTTTAAATCCTTAACTTCTGTGTATTGACTTATAGGTGGAAGAGTGGTAAGGGTGGGCAATGGGGGTCAAGTGACTTGCCCAGGGTCACACATCTGGGAAGTGTCTGAGGCCAGATTTGAACCTAGGACCTCCCGTCTCTTGGCCTGACTCTCAATCCACTGAGCTACCTAGCTGCCCTTTCCTTGCCTATTTAAAAAAAAAAAAAACTTTAACAAAAGAATTTAGAAAAGATAGCTCTAAACATTCAGTCAAAAGTCAAAAGAGATCCAGGAAGTCATTACTAACCTTGGCTAAACTTCCCAAAGATACCAAAGGAGTCAAGATTCATGAGAAGTGTCTCTACCTCTCAATAATCCTGTGGCACAATTCTTTTGCCCTCCATGCTCAGCCTTAACATCTATTTTAATATTTTATATTTGATAATAGTGCAGCTAGGTAGTACAGTGGATAGAATAGCAGGACTGTAGTCAGAAAGACTCATCTTAAGTTCAAAACTGGCTTCAGATACTAGCTATGTGATTCTGGGCATATCACTTAAGATTGTTTGCCTCAGTTTCCTCATTTGTAAAATGAGCTGGAGGAGGAAATGGGAAATCATACCAGTATCTTGACCAAGAAAGCCTCCCAAAAAAGGTCAGGAAGAATCAGATACAACAATCAATATTTTAATAAATAACTTTATTTACATGCATTCTTTTCCCATAGAATGTGAGCTCCTCCGGGGCAAGAACTGTTTTTGCTTTTCCTTGTATCCTCAGCATTTAGCATTGCACCTAGTACATGGTAATTATTTAATAAATACTTGTCAATTATCACTTTAAGGCAATAAAACCAAGTGTCTCCCAGAGAATTCAGTCAGTGAAAATGTCCATATTTGCTCCAATTGTGATTCTGCACATTACACCCTCCAAAAAACTAAAAATCTCAGACCCCAGTTTCAGCAAGAATATGAGCAGAAACAATCAGGCAAATCAATAACTGACTGGGCCAGGCCAGAGAATTGCAAAGGGAACTGGGAGAGGACCTGCAGAAATCCCAGATAACACACCCAGAAGCACTGATTAGTAACTCTGGGTGGAGCAAGAGTTCTGACACTGTGGCACCAATACATTAAGAAAAATTAAGAGGAAAGGCCACACCACTGAGATAATTGTCCAGAATGGGTGAATCATACAAGGCCAAAGTTCTCATAACGGCAGAAAGTTGGAGGTTTAATGTTCCATAAAAAAGTATACACTTCTCACTTAACAGAGAAAAACCGAGGCCCACACAAGGGATGGCATTTGCTCACTGAGATAATGCTCTGAAACAGGACTCAAATTTGGGGCTTTTGTCCAGAGTTCTTGTCAAAACGCAACCCTTCCTCTCAAGCTTAGGAGGATACGAAGGTATATAATGGGGGAGAACACTAATTCTCTAAGATAGAAAATGTACATCTGATTCTATATCTTCACAGGGAAGCTCAGAATGGAGACTTTCTTTTTCCCACCTAATGCCACAAACCTCCCTACTTTGCATAAGAAAACCTTGCTGGCTGGCGCCAGTTCTTTAAAAGGGATCCCTGGCATGCAACCAGGAGTTAACCCAGACACTAGGGGGTCCAGGAGGGGCCAAGTGCTACTTAAATGACTCTAGCAGGTGATCGCCCAGGAGAGTCTCAGTTTATCTCGAAGGATGAGGCTGCCGGAGGACAAGGAAGTCATCCCTTCTATCCCAGCGCCGATGGGGGCGGGGGGGGGGGAGGGGTTGAGGGCTTGGGATACTACCGAGGGGAGCGAGCCCTCAGAAAGAGAAGGAAATAAGCTGCCCTGTAGGTACTCCATAGCCTGCTGAACGACAAGAACTTTGTTACAGGAAGGATTAGACCGGACAAGAGGGAAATCCAGGCGCGCCATTCGCAAAGGCGCTGTATCTTGGGGGGAAGGAGTCCCCTGGAAGGCACAGAGAGAGCCGAGTAAAATCTTAGTCTCTGAGGATGGATGTCAATTACCTGCTCAGAAGCTTTTCCCGTTTTCTAGTTTCACAGCGAAGTGAAAGAAACAGCGGTTTGATTACCCAGAAGGCCCCGCCCACTCTTAGGCACTGTCTGCAAACTACTTACTCTATTTCCAAGGGATTGAGTGCAAGTTCTTTATCCCACATTCAAACGTTCACCTTCAGTGAACTCTTCTGTATCCCGGGAGGGTGCTGCAATCTTTTTAGGGAGACCGTGAGGTCGCTGTTTTCTTGATGATACTAAGATATTATTGTCTATTAAAATATTCGTCCCTTGTCCAGCTACATAGCTGTGTGAAACTAGACTGTCTTCATAAACTTCAAGGAAAACAAATTACAATAAATTGAAAGCACAAGCTGATAAGAGAAATCAGCTATCTTCTTTTAAAGCCAGATCTTAAAGACTGGGTGGGGGGCAGAGAAGAAAAGTGCTACTTCTCTTTGTTTTTGTTTTGGACAACAGTTATTTTCCACAAAATTTGTGATTTATGTTAACATTTAATGTGTTTATCATTATTTTTTAAATGTATAATCAACCTTTAAGTCCCAAGTAAAATTCCGCCTTCTACAGGAAAGCCTTCCCAGATCTATCTTAATTGTAGTGCTTTCCTTTTTTAAAAATCATTTCCTATTTATCCTGCATAATAGCTTATTTGGAGTATAATTGTTTTCATGTTGTCTTCCTCCATTAGATTGTAAGTTCCTTGAGGTCAGGGACTTTTGCCACTTTTTGTTCCTAAAAGTCAGTGCCTTTCTCATAAATAGGAACATAAGACATGTTAATTGAATGAATGAATTTCTAATACATTCAATCCATAAACATTTATTAAGCACTGATTATATTTCCACTATTTTGCTAAGCTGTAGGGATACAGTCAGGGAAAAGTCCCAGCACTAAAGTAGTTTACAATCTAATGGGAAAAGGGAAGGGTTTTTGTTTGTTTGTTTGTTTGTTTGTTTGTTTTAAGAAGGTGAATAGGGATAGACTGGGAAGAGAGAAGAAAGCACAGAGGTTTGACTGAGTCCTTCAAAGGGAAATTAAGAGTTGGCTGGCCTAGGTGCCTTCTTTACATACAGGTTTGGAGAGGAAACTTGCTCTCCAAACAGGGGATTATGTTGTCTTCAGGATGATGAGGTTCTTAGGAGCATGATGGAGAAGTCCAAAGGAGAGCAGCTGGGTAGAAAATAAGCTAACTAGTGATATATATCACCTACATAAACAGAATATCTTGAAGGTCCTCAATCATTTTTTTAAGGGTATAAGGGATTCCTGAGACCACAAAGTTTGAAAACTGCTGCCTTAAGTAACTCCTGGACTAAGGAGGAGGATGAGCAGCAAGGCAGTAAATTAGGGGGTTAGGACGGAGAAGAAAATCTATAAAAGTGATGGCCTTGATTGTTTTGTCATCACTCAAGTCCCTGTTTGTCACCTACATGTTCCTATCTCCCTGTGATTTGCATTTTCTGGTCTTTTGGTGGGCAAGAGAAGGGAAAGGGAGGACAGAAGAATAGATAAGTTCCTTTGCTAGGCCAGGGAGAATTTCCAGCATTACTAGGAAGTCCAAATTGTAGAGTAACAGAATTTATCTCATGACTCTAGCATGTGTATAAAATCACAAGGGATATCTCCTCATATGTTCTGATAAAGTGTCAAAAGTCTTATGACTAAGAATGTTTCTGGTCTGAGGTTTCCTTGTATAAGAACAACTCAGGCACAATCAGAAACCTTTCCTTTTGATACTTTCAATAGTGGTAAATAATGACTCCTCTAAGGGTATTTTTCTTCTGAAGGAAGTTGCCACACATGACAGAAAGGGCAACTTGGTGACCCTAAAACAACATTTACCTTTCAGTCCAACTAATCTCAGAATGTGGCAAAGGGACACATTCATATTTAATGCAGATCTGGGGACTATCCTTGCCCAATTTAAAACTTTTGGGGGTGATTTTATTTTATCTTGGGGGGCATTTTATTTTATTATTTTACATTTTTTTTAAATTAAATTTATTAATTTAGAATATCTTTCCACGGTTACATGATTCATTTTCTTTCCCTCTCCTCCTCCCTCCCCCCTCCTGGAGCCAATGAGCAATTCCATTGGGTTTTACATGTATCATTTATCAAAACCTATTTCCATATTATCAATATTTGCAATAGAATGATCATTTAAAGTCAATATCCCCATCAAACCATGTGATCAATCATAGGTTTTTCTTCTGCCTTTCTACTCCCACAGTTCTTGGGAGGGGGGAGGAATTTTAATCTGAGCTGGGGTGATGTATTGGATTTGATACATAACTTTCTGTCTGAGGGAGAAAGACAGGCAATTTTTGAGGTCACCAATAAACTTCAGAATGAAGATGGAAAGCAGTGACCATTAAAGGATTCATAATTGGATTCCAATAATCTTGAGGACTATGTGAGGTTGTGGGACCAATGGAAGCTTTCCTAAAAGGAAATAGGGTCTACTCTTTTTACTCAGAAAATTGGCATGAATTTGAATATGTTACTTGAGAAGATAATGAGCATCTCAACCAGTTTTATGATCAGTATGCACAGCATCTAAGAGATATGTAGTTTTAGATCCCATTAAACCTACTGATGCTCATATTATGTCATCATCTTATATCTCACTTCTTCCTAAAAATAAGAGATTATTTCCACAAGCATTGTCCAGATTGGTCTATTATGAATTTGAAGCAATTGAAATGTATAGCTGCATAAGTTTTTTTTTTGTTGTTTTTTTTGTTTTTTTTAATTTTAAACCCTTAACTTCTGTGTATTGACTTATAGGTGGAAGAGTGGTAAGGGTAGGCAATGGGGGTCAAGTGACTTGCCCAGGGTCACACAGCTGGGAAGTGTCTGAGGCCGGATTTGAACCTAGGACCTCCTGTCTCTAGGCCTGGCTCTCAATCCACTGAGCTACCCAGCTGCCCCCTGCATAAGTTTTTGAAAGGTGTGAAAGAGAGGAAAAAGAGAAACTCGAAAAAATTAAAGGCAGGGAAAGCAAAACATCCATCTTAGCTCCTATTTTATCTGCAGTTGAGGAACTCATAGCTTCTTTAGGAGGTCACTAAGATTCTGACTCAAGTAATCCCCCAAAGCTAGAGGGTTTTGTTTTTCTGTGGAAAGCCAGGTCAATTATAAGAGGAAGATTAGGAATAGATGAGTTTAAAAATAGAAACTGGAATAATGGAGGCTCCAGTAGAGTTGCTACTTCTCCTGATAATGACCATTTTATTCCTCAAGCAAACTGAAGTCTTTGCAAGAGTTGGCAGATGAATCATGATTTATGATGGTGTGAAAGAGGGGAAGGGGCTTTGGGGTCTGAGTGTGGAAACTTCTTTTCCCGACCTTAACATTTTACTCCCACTTAATCCAGTCTGTTTCTCTTCCCCCAGCAAAGAGATTCATGTAACCCTTAAGGTGAGTGGCACTTATTATTGTCAATTAGACACTTGGGTTTCCAGATCTGTCTTAGCAAATGTGATTCTGAATGTTACTCCATTGGGTCTTTCAATGTGGTTGGGATATAGGGAAGCCCCAAAATATTTGTAAGCTTCCTTCTCACCTTTTGTCCATGGTCTATCAGTAGAACACTCATTCCTCCTAATACTTGATTCCCTTATCAATCTCTTAGAGAAAGATCTTTTTTGTAAACTTGGGGCCACAATATCTTGACCTTCACTCAGCTCTTTGTCTCTGCAATTGCCTGAGGATTCTGTCTTTATTCTTAGTTCTTCTTCCTGAAAATCAGGAGATTGCAGCTCATTACTTTGAAATTCCAGCAGATATCCCTGAATCCCTCTGGGCCTCATCTTCTTCTGAAGTAGATCTGCTTAAGTTAGCTGTTCTTGTTAGAATCAGGAGAAAAGGTGGCCTTCAATCTTCCATTCCTCAGGATTGATTCATCAAACAAGGAATAATTTCATGTAAATCATCAGTATGCTTAAAGCTGGACATTATAAAGTCTGTTTATTATAGTGGACCAATTCATTTAGATGGATAGAAGCCTTTCCTGGTCCTCCTGCCATAGCAGCTTTTGTGGCTAAAATGCTGATTCTATTTTTATCACAGATTTATTCTTGTTTATCACAGAATTATTCCCAAATTCTATATACCCTACCATCCCCAGAGCTCAGGCAAGTTTGAACGCATGAATAGTGAACTTAAAACTATAACTGGCAAACTATACACTGAGATTCATTTGAAGTGGTCTGAAATTCTCCCTTTCTCTTTATTCTACCTGTACAACAGACCTAGGGGAGATTTACATGTCTCACTGTTTGAAATGCTTTTTGGATATCCCCCTATTCAGGGCAAATCTTTTCCCTCTGTATATACCTCAATCCTAGGGAAGAACATCTTTGTCATTATATATAGGAATTACAGTTCAGATTATGTGAATTTCACAACTCTGGAGCAGCAGTACAGGCAGGACCATGTACTTCTCATGTCATAATTCACACCTAGGACACTATTATTAGTCTTTGTGATATTCACTCCTATTTCCCCTCTCCCACTCCCACACTCCCACTCATTTACTATTTAACTACCTTTGACTTGTATGTTAAGAGAGATAAAGGACGATTAGGTAGCAGATACATGGGAGACAATGTGAAATGTAACCTCACTATTCCATTCCCTACAACAAAGTTTATCTTTGCTAAGATACTCCTCAGTAAGATAAATGACGGACTATATAAATACATATTCTTTTCAATGGTTACTGTCTCATCACAAAGACAGATTTCTTACAGTTGGTGACCCCTGGGCAACTCTATGTCTGAAACTCCTAGCTTACTCTCCTCTTCCCAAAGGGAAGTGTGGGACTTGAGGCCTGGACTACCACTACTATTGCTGCATGATCACTGGGTAGAAAAACCAGTGGCTAAGAATCTGGGAATTAGGTGGCATACATAGGGCAAGAGATCTAGGCCTAATTCAGGGCCTGCTTTTTTCTGGGCTGCCATGCCCACTTTTTGGATGATAGCAGTAATAGATTCTATTAGGAAAATCTGTACTGAGGTTGAGAAATTGGCTCAGCACATGGTTCAAACAAATTTTCAAAATTCTAAAGCTATTTCCTTCCTCCAGGAGGAGAATGACTCCTTCTCAAAAATAGGCATGCAAAACCATTTAGCTCTGGAGATGCTGACAGCTGTTTCTGGTAGTGCCTATGCTCTTATTAATTAATCTTCTTATTCCTACATAAACATCCCAGGGGAAATTGTTACAAATGTCCATGAGCTCCAAAGAATTATGAATGACACTCAGGAAATCATCAAAGAGACCTATCTAACATCTGATGGTGCAAAGTAAAACTCTTGTGGGAGAGAGAATTTGTGGTGGGAGAGAAAATGCTGATTCTCACTCAGAGAATTGCAACTCAGACCCATTCATCTGAAGGCTTGAAAGTATTCATTCAAAGATATTATAGATAGTGTGGATAGGGTGGTAGAAATCACTCAGGGCAGTAGAATGGCCTCTTGTGGGGATGGAATGACTGTAGTCGGGTATGGAATTGCAACTGCCCCCACAGGAATTCAGGCTGCTATTTTTTTTTTTTAATTTTAAACCCTTTACTTCTGTGTATTGACTTATAGGTGGAAGATTGGTAAGGGTAGGCAGTGGGGGTCAAGTGACTTGCCCAGGGTCACACAGCTGGGAAGTGTCTGAGGCCGGATTTGAACCTAGGACCTCCTGTCTCTAGGCCTGGCTCTCAATCCACTGAGCCACCCAGCTGCCCTCCAGGCTGCTGTTTTTATTGAAGGTCTTGGGGATTGCCCTACTCTCATCATTAGGAATTCTTTGTTTTTCCTCAGATTATTCCTCCCCCCAGCCATTCCAGGCTGAAAAGTGAAGGGGTGCAAAGATCTTCAGTGCACCAGTGTGTTTCCTCTCATGTCCTACTTAAAACATCATCTATCAGGACTTCAAAGTTGCTTAGGTATCCTTCCCTCTCAGTCTTGCAAGCTTCTATTGGCTGGAAGAAAGTCACAACATCATCTATTGGGTTTCAAGTTAGCTTGGATGCCCTTCCCCCCCCCCCCCATTCAGGCTTGTAATATCAGGCAACCCTTATCAAGTGGGAGAAAGACATAGGGAAAACAGAGGGTTAGATTCTACATTCTAATAGGTAGTATCTGCTAATTAGTGAAAAGCATAAGATTTCTAAGTGCTGCTCAAAAGAGGATTTCAAAGCACTATTTAAAAAGAGATTTCAAATCACCATTTACTGCTACCAACCCTTATCAGAACCTCTCATACCTACAGGGCACCAGTTTATTAGCAATTGTGGTCAAATGGTCCTTTTTAATTCTAGGAATTATTATCCTTTTCAGACTTTGCCCTAGTTGTTGTATTAAAGCCTATGCCAAACTTTTACCAGGAGAAAAATGTATGTATATACATCCTGAGAATCATGGCTTTATTAGAGATCTAGTAGATTTAGCTTTTAAGTAATCAGTGTTTCTTTAAAACACATGTTTAACTGTTATATTGTTAAATGGGGTATGGGAAACACTTTTTCTTTTTCTTTTTTCTTCTACTTTGTCTTGTTAGCTTTAAGTATTATTTTTGATCTGAGTGTATGGAATTATACCTAATATTTGGTATTAAAGGATAAATTTACAAGGTCTAACAGTCTTGACAACATTGCATACCCCAAAGCTTAGACTATTGAAACCTGCCATTTGTGATTAAATCTTATGGGACTGTAGCTGATATTCAAGTATGATTCCAAATATACCAAAGAGGGTGTGCTAATAAGCTGCTGATCACAGATAAACAGCCCCTGTGAGAGTGATATATGTCAGTGTTAAGGTGGGGAGAGCTGTCTCAGGGGATATTTGGAAGAGTAACTGTTTGGTAAAGACTGAGGTAGGTCTTTTCTGACTTTTCCCTAGTAAGACATCTCCTGTGGAGAATATTCTCACTTAGCTCTGATGCTTGCTATCTCTATGACTCTTGTATGGAATGGAAATCAGACAAGGGGATCACAGTCCCCTTTTCGTCATACTTCTGTCCCTCTTTTTCTTTGGTATGGCAACTTTCTATAGTTATGGCAGAAGGTGGGTAACTGCAATATTGTTTCACTTAACTCACATGCTTTTAGGATATAAGTGACTGCTAACAGAAAGTGGAAAAACATTAGAGACTTGTTATAATTTACCTCCATGTGTATATATGTACATATATATATGTTTTTCTCTTATTTGGGGAAAGGTAATTTATACATTATTTGGGTGACTTATTTAATGCATTCTTAAATAATTAACCTAGCCATATATTCTATCCAGTGGTTCCAAACTTTTTTGGCCTACTGCCCTCTTTCCAGAAAAAAATATTACTTAGCCCCCTGGAAATTAATTTTTAAAAACTTTAGTAGCAATTAATAGGAAAGATAAATGCACCTGTGGCCATCACTGCTCCCCTGGATGGCTGCAGCACCCACCAGGGGGCGGTAGCGCCCACTTTGGGAATCACTGTAATCTATACCAAATCTATTGTTGTTGTAAAAGAATAGACGCCATTTTGGAATATTTTTTTATTTTGTATTACCATCAAGTTATGTATGTTATTGTATAAAAGGTTAGATCCTGGTAGAGCTCAGGTCCATAGATGAAGATTTTTTTAAAAGCAACTTTAGAAGGGGCAGCTGGGTAGTTCAGTGGACTGAGAGTCAGGCCTAGAGACAAGAGGTCCTAGGTTCAAATCCCGCCTCAGTCACTTCCCAGCTGTGTGACCCTGGGCAAGTCACTTGACACCCTTACCACTCTTCCACCTAGGAGCCAATACACAGAAGTTAAGGGTTTAAAAATAAATAAATAAATAAAAGCAACTTTAGAGAAAGATGTTACCAGTAACCTGGGTCAGGAAAGCAGATCTTTCAAAGAAAATGCTGTAAGGATCATCATGGTTCCAGATGGACTAAAAAGATAGCAGCAATAGAAGATGCTCCAAGAAATCAGATACTAAATAATGAGACTGAGCTAGCCTTTGGCTATAATGAACTGAACTGTGGGGACTGAGTCATCCATTTCCTTTGATCTTCCCCAGGCATTGATATTTTATTTTGCTGGTAAAACCTTTGTACCCAAAAAGGGAATATTCCCTAATGGTTCCTTGTCAATGTGCCTATCAATCATTTTTAAAAAGTTAAAAAACACCACAATATACTTAGACCTTCCATGAAATTTATAATATTTTGGGGTCCTTATATATCTTGGTGAGACACTGAAATGTATAGATTTAGCATACGGAAAGATTCACTGGGGAGACTAATCTGTCTCCCAAGGAATCATAGTGGGGATTGTGGAAATTTAACTTTAGCTTGTGCCCCCTTTTTTTGGCAACCCAAGACAACTTTTGAATTTTAAAGGGAAAAAAATTTAATATTAAGATTAATGCTATAACTTGCTCCTCCCTCCATTCTCTAATTGAATAAGGGAGGAGCAAAGCTCTCTGTTTATTTATAAATAAACCTCTTAAGATAATGTAGGAAAGAAAAGTAGATGTGTACTCTGTAGCCATTCTAAAGTTCTCCTGACTCCTGGTATCCAAAAGACCCAACTCTTGTCAAGGGTGAGGGTGGAATGATCCAATCACAGAGACTTGGGAAATGGACATCAAGAAGAGCATAAATTAAAGTATTGGGAGAGAGTGGGTTTTTTTCCCTGAGAATCTGAGTGAGTAGATGTGCATTAGGCTGGATCTTTGAAGGGAAGGAGGCCAGCCCCACACAGCCAATGTCTTCTTTTTCTGACCTTATTTTTATTATTTCATAAATAATTATAAATTAAGATACAGTCTCCAGAGAATTTTAATCATAACAGATAAAATAGACTTGAAAAGGACCTTTTAACTATTCCAAGAAGATCTGGGACTACACAGGGCTAGGATAGATGCCACCATTTATTAGGCTAATCTTAAGTTTATTTCCAAGAATCTGAAAAATAAGGCAGTTCTGGTAATATCAGGCCATTTGAGACAGTCATACACAGATCCATGAGAGTTTGAATCTTGGTCAGAATTATACTCACATTCATTATTTTCACGTCCATACTGGTCAATTATCTCTCTTGACCAAGTAAGGATACTAGACTTCCTTTATTCCTTTTGGCCTTCACTTCTTAGACCCCTTAGGGAAAGAAATTGATTTCAGATGACCCAGGAGAGGAAAGAGTGAAACTTTGGAATTCCCCCCCACCTCCCCCAGTCCTTTACTGAAATGTCAAAGACAAGAGAGGAACATAGGGCTGCTATGTTCTGAGCTGCTATGGTAGCTAATTGGCTTAGATCCAGGGCCTTCAATAGCTTGGTCCTATTGCCCAAAATCTGAATAGCCTACAAGTGTTTTCTTCTGCTATCTGGAATCAGTCCCTACCTTCCCATTTCCACTACAACCACCTTTATTTCTTTCAAGAAATAATTTGCTAATAGATCTTCCTGCCTCCAGTCTCTCCGACCTCTTCCCATCCTATACAAATTAACCTCCTTGAAGTATTTTGTTGTTGTTATTTAGCCTTTTCAGTCCTGTCCAACTCTTCCCGGACCCCATTAGATTTTTCTTGGCAAAGATACTGAATTAGTTTGTACTTTCCAGCTTATTTTACAGAGAAGGAACTGAGGCCAAAAGGGTTAAGCAATTTTTCCAAAGTAACACAACTAGTAAGTATCTAAGGACAAATTTGAACTCAGGATAAGATTGGGAAAGGACCTTAAAGCTATTTAAGAAGATGAGTCATCCCTGACTCTTAAGTCCAGTACTTTATCCACTGACCCACCTAGCTGCCCTTCCTGAAGTATAGCTCTGATCAAACTATTTTAATTTCTCTGAATGGTGCAAAAGCCCTTTTGTAGTCTAACCCTAATCCCTTTATCCAGACCTATCTACTATTTCCCTTCAAATATCTTAATTCCCCCCCCCCCAAAAAAAATGGATTACTCAACATTTTCTAGTAGCCTAGAATTCTAGGAACTTACTTGTTCTCCTTCTCAAAGGTATTGGTTACCACTTTCCATATTTTCCCTGTTTGTATTTGTATTTCATTTCATTTTATTTGATATCCCTTGCTATATCAAGCAGGCCTGACCTGGAATTGACTTATTTATTTAATCCCTTTAGACAAACCATCAAATACACACATAACAAATGAACTGGGACATAAAATATATTCCCCCCAAATTGAAGCAAAACCCAAAGTCTTTTCTTTAATCAAGCTCTAAAACTCTGGATAAGCAGTATTCTTCTAAGGAAAATACCAAATCAGTTCTCATATAAATATCTGAAAGCCACTTCAAACTCAAACTGACTCACAAGACAAGAAATAGCTTGCTTGGAAGTATTTTCACAAAAACATTCAAAACAGAACACACAGCGTCTGATGAAATAATTCAAGTAGTTAGCAACAGACATGAGAATAGAAAAACATAGGGGTGCTAAGCACGGAAGATGACAGAGTGTTTGAATCTCACCTCACACTTTCTATTTGGGTGACTGGAGACAAATCATACAAAAAAAAAAATTAAAATGCTCATAGCCTCAGTTTCCCCAACTATAAAATGGTGTTAATAATATTTGTATTACTTTCACAGGTTGTTGCTGGGGAAATGCTTTGTGAAGTAAATAAACTCTTTATTAAGTTATAAGCTTTTCAGATCTCTAAGTGCTGGCTTGAAGTGCCTAGCCTAGACTTTCTTGATCACTTGAGGTCTGACTAGCTTGCTATTTCAGAGATGCAGCACAAAAAAATCCCCAATTGCCTGACGTCCTTCTTTGTATTTGCTGATATTATCCATGTGATCTTGGCAGCCATACTCTTGGCCCTCTTTCCTTTCTTCCTCCTCCACACAGCAACTGATCATTTCATATGCTTTTTAATTGTCATGGGGCAAAAATATATAAATTACGAATAGTCCAACAATATATGATGATTAGCAGTGTGTAGAAAAGAATTTGACACTACCCAAGCTGGGTTCTCCTCAAACTTGTCTAGCAGTTCTTTGACTGAAGTTTCCCAGGCCTAGTTTGGACTGATGTCCCTCTAGGCCTGAATCTGTGCTCCAGTAGGCTGCTTCCTTCCAGGACCTGAAGAAGACTATGTTTCACAGAAAAAAAAAAAAAAAAATATATATATATATATATATATTAA
>NC_058132.1:211405470-211427197 GCF_016433145.1 Gracilinanus agilis | reverse complement strand
ATATATATATATATATATATATATATATATATTAAATTAATTACAATTAAAATGTATATATATATACACATTTTAATTGTTTCTTTCTGTACTAGTAACAGCTTTAAGACAGAAGGGCAAAGATTAGGCAAATGGTTTCTACATGATCACAGAGCTAAGAAGTGTTTGAGGCCAGATTTGAACCTCTTGGCTCTAGGCCTGGCCTTTTATCCAATGAGCCACTCAGCTGCCCCCTAAGACTATGTCTTATATAAGAACCTAATCTTCCTGAGATTCATTTCATTGGATATTTACTTGGAAACAAGAGTATTCAGAGAACAATTGAATGTCAGAGGGAGAGTCTTGCTGTCTAACCTCAAGACTCCCCCTCTGACATTCAATTGTTCTCTGAATAGTATACTAATATATACTAGTACTAGTACAGAAATCTTCTGTATAATAACATTAAGACATGATCATTAACTAAAGGAATTAGAAGAGACAATGAGGGGAAAAAAGTATCTTTCTTTACAGGAGATATGATGTTATACTTAGAGAATGCTAGAGAATTAGCTAAAAAACTAGTAATAATTAAAAACTTCAGCAAAGTTGCAAGATAATAATAAATAAAATGATAATAACAAATCTATATAAATATCATTATTTTACACCATCAACAAATTCCAGAAGAAAGAGATAAAAAAAGAGAAACTCCATTCAAAATAACTGTAGATAATATAAAATACTTAGGAGTCTATTTGCCAAAATAAACACAGGAACTATATGAACATAATTATAAAGCCAGATATAAGCAACTGGAGAAATAGAAATCATTCACTAGCAGGCCAAGGCAATATAAAAAAATGACAAGTCTATCTAAATTAATTTACTTATTCAGAGTCATGCCAAATAGTCAAAAAATTATTTTATAGAGCTAGAAAAAGTAATAACAAAATTCATCTGGAAGAAAAAAAGGCCAAGAAAGTCAATCAAATTAATGAAAAAATGTGAAGGAAGGTGGCTTAGTAGTACCAGATTTCAAATATTATAAAATTGTGCTAAAAAAAATTTGGTATTGGATAAGAAACAGAGTGGTGGATTAGGTACATAATACATAGTAATAAATGGTCATAATAACTTGGGGTTTAAGGAACCCCCAAATCCAAGCATTCAGGACAAGAACTCACTGTTTAATAATAATTGCTATGCAAATTGGAAAGCAGTTTGGCAGAAAGTAAGTATGGACCAACATCTCACACAGAAAACCAAGAGAAGGTTAAAATACATACATGATTTAGACATAAAGGATGATCTCATAAGCAAATTGGGGACCATGGAATATCTTCCCTGTCAGATTTATGGATAAAGGAAGAATTTCTGGCTAAACAAGGGGTAGTATTACAGAATATAAAATAAATAATTTTGATTACATCAAATTAAAAAGGGTTTATGCAAATAAATATAATGTAGCAAAGATTAAAAGGGAAGCAAGAAACTGGGAAGAAATTTTATAATAAGTTTCTCTGATAAAATCAGACCTCAGGGGGCAGCTGAGTAGCTCAGTGGTTTGAGAGCCAAGCCTAGAGACAGGAGGTCCTAGGTTCAAATGTGACCACAGACACTTCCTACCTGTGTGATTCTGGGCAAGTCACTTAACCCCCATTGTCTACCCTTACCACTGTTCTGCCTTGGAGCCAATACACAGTATTGACTCCAAGACAGAAGGTAAGGGTTTAAAAAAAAAAATCAGACCTCATTTCTCAAATAGATAGAGGACTGTGTTAAATTCACAAGAATGAGTCATTCCTCAATTGATAAATTGTCAAAAGGGTATGTTAGATATAAAATTAATATCTTCCAAGTTCTTATTTTCTATAAAGTTTATTAATAATCACTTGAAAAAGAAAGGATAGAAAAGCATAGATTTAAAGTCCTTTTCTTACTCTAATTATGACCATGTGTAGCTCATCCTGCAGGATCTTCTGTCTGCTCCAGGAAGGAGTGAGCCAAAAGACCCCAGTGGGCTCCACCCACACCCTTTTTATCTACATTCATGGATGCAGCACTGGCATGTAAAAAATGGGACAAACTGGGTAGGCAATGAAGGAGGGGGATGGGATGAAATTCCCTATACACAGGTATGAACAAGAAGTTTTTATAAGAAATCAAAGCTATCTATGGTCAAGTGAAAAAAATGTGCTAAATCACTTTTGATTATAGAAATGGGAATTCTCTGAGATATAACCTCATACCTATCAGACTAATGACAAAAAAGGGAAAAATAACAAATGCTAGAGAAAATATAGGAAAATCAGAGTAGAGTTGTGAACTGACCTAACCATTCTGGAGAGCAATTAGAAATCAAAAGGCTTTAAAATTGTTCATACATTTTGACTTAGAAATATTACTAATAGGCCTGTGTCCCCCAGAGATCAAAGAAAAAGATAAAAGGATCTATATGTACAAAATTATTTATAGTAGCAACTTTTTTGGTGACAAAGAATTGAAAACTGAGAGGATAACCCTCAATTGAACAGTGGGTTGAGCAAATTGTGGTATAAGATTAAGATGGATTACTATTTTAGTAGAAGAAATGAAAAGCAGGATGCTATAAAAAAAATCAGGGAAAACTTATAAGAACTGATACAAAGTGAAATAAGCAGAATCAAGAGAACATTATATACTATATTAACAATATTGAATCTTCTCCAGGTTAAACTTTCTTAGTTTCTCCAAATGATCACAATATGGCATTCTCAAGGCCCTTTACTGTTCCTGATTGTCCTTCCCCAGACGATCTCTAGCCTGGCAATGTCCTTTCTAGAACATGGCACCCAGAACTGAACAAAACATTAAATGTAGTCTGAAAAAGGCAAGGTGTGATGGGAGTGTTAAAGCTTGTTTTTTTAAAAGACATTATCTCTTTTAATGTAGCCTAATATTATGTTAACATGTTATATCACATCTGAATAATATAAACTTTATCAGTTTACACTTCAAGTTCATTCTTAAGACTACCAGAAATCCTTCTGATCATTGATTGACAGGTTTTTAGTAATTCCAGTCACAGACTTAAAGATTCCCCCCCTCCCATCCCCCAGCTCTTACACTAAAATATCCCTATGGCCAAATATGTTCAAAGAACACTCCTCTCCCCTCACCCCTCTCCCACCACTCAGAAGTGAGGAAAGCAGTTGAAGAGTTATGAAAGATGGTTAATTCCTAAAATATTTTTTTTCTGCTAAGTTTTTCTTTGAGTTTCCGTCATATATTAAACCTCCTAGTATAAGACTATCCTAAAAATGTTTGAATTAAATTTGGAACTGTTGGTAAAGTTCAGGTTTGACTTAGAAGAAAAACCTCATAATAATTAAACAAATGTATCTAAAATGCAAGCCCCAGGAATTATAGACAGAAGCATCTAGACTTTCTCAAAAAAAAAAAAAAAGCAAACAAGATGATTTTTGCCTTTTAAATGTAAAAGGAAGATATACACAAAGTGAACTAAAAGTTAACTTCTTAAAATGAGCCAAACTTTCAGAAAACTTTGCACAAATAAACCTTCCAAGTTTTTTTTTTAAATTAGAAAATACTTGCTCATTGCCTGTCTTTAATATTGTAACTTTCATGTAGCTCCTAAATTAATATGATGATAGTTAACTGCTCCCCAACTCCTAAGATTGTTGTGGAAAACTTAAAGTGCTTTAGTAAAGATTTTAAAAGACGGCTCAATATTACTTAGCCTTAGGAAAGTTCTAAGTAAATAATAAATGAAGTAGGTGAGAATAGCTGGAGTCAGGGCTGTGTAACCACCATTAAACTGTGAGAATATTCTCCCAATCCCAAAAATAACTAGGGAGACTTTTAAGTACTGTAAGTCATTCCCATCACTTTTTCTCCTCCAGCAATCTCTTGAATTGTGATATTCCTAGGAAAATACTGCTGAATGAATGCCCAACTCAAGGAAATTGGAATGAGTGACTAGATCAGGGGGTGCTACTTATGGTAGATTGAATATCTAGGCACAGAAGGAGAAAAGGAGGAAAATGTTGGAGTTTACCCACTGGGAAAAACCAGCAATCAGGACAGTAGATTAGGGGTGTAAGGATCAAGAAAGGCACTTTAATTAGTTGGAAGAAAATGACAGATAAAACAAATTATTAATAGGCAAGTCTTTTTATTCTTGTTACTAGAATACAGTAAATAACATGTTTTTGAAAAGCTTAAGTGTCCATGACAAAACAGGTGAGGATATCAGGGCCAGATCATAACATGCAAAGAGGCCTTTTCCTTCATTTCAGAGAAAAGTAGATGTTGATCTTCTACTACTACTATTTCTACCACTACTCAGCAGAGAATAGGGAATGAAAGCAAAAGGCCTTCAGCCCAGATTCCATGACCACAGAGAAATTGCTGTCTCCCACAGATTAAAACGTGAGCACATCAGGGGATGTAAAGGCTTCACATAGAATCAGAATGGTCCAGTGCAGAGTTGAACCTGTGGGTGGGAGGGTTTAAGTATCTCTTCCCAACTTCTGTCCCCAGGCACAGAGTTAACTTCCTTTATCTGGAGTCTTTATTCACTAGCTTTGTTCAGGTAGTATGCAAATAAAGTTTTAGAAGAATTTTTTAAAAGCCATTTAATACCAACAGTTTTGATTCTGTTATACAATAACATGTCATGTTAGACGCATGTCCTACTTCCATTTTTTACATTCTCTCCTCAAAAGTCAAATACCTATCTGCACATAGGTTAAAGGCACTTCAAAATACCTCCTCCAGCCCTTCATTTCTCATTTTAAATGGATGGAGGAATTATTCTGTTTTTAATAAGCTTTGAAATATTCTAAAGGGGGCAAGGAAAAAAGGTATACTAATAATTGCCTTCCCCAAAACTGGAACTTCCTGGGTTATGCAGTGTCAGAGACTCTGATAACCATGAAGAATGATCTACTACACTGATGGGCAAACTTTTTAAAGCGGGGGCCAAAGGAAAGGAAATGCTTGTCAGTCAGTCTGTTTCTAAGGCAACTCGAAGTTTCATTGTATTGTATCCTACTCATTGTATTCGTCAGATTAGGAATAATATCACACTGCTGGAGAGAACATTTCAGGGGGCTGCATCTGGCCCCTGGCCACAGGCTGTAGTTTGCCCATCACTGACCTAGTATATACATGGGCTTAGAAAACATTTGTGGAATTGAAAGAAGCCTTTCACAATTGTCCCAGTTATTATTTCATCCTCCCATCTCCCCAAATTATTTTTGTTTATTTGTACATATTTTGGAATTTGCTTATCTGTAAACTTCTTCCTTTCCCCAGGTGAATGTAAGCTTCTTGTGAGGGGGGACTATCATTTTTGCCTTTGTAATGCTAGCTCCTAGCACAGTGCCCAGCCCAGAGCAGGGCACTAAAGAAATACTTGAATTAAAACAAACTGAATCTGATTGACCATTTCCTGTGGGGAATGAGCCATAACCAGCAAGAGAGGCACACCAAGAGCTCTAAGCAGCAGAGAGGCTAAGAAGTAGCAGCCAGAGATAAACTCTTATCATCTTCCATCTCTACTGTCACAGGCCAAAGACAGCAGGATCCACAGATGATTTCAGAAGAGCATTCGCAGCTGCAATACATTCACTCAAGGAGGAATCTGTAAACACAAGAAAATGGACAAGAAGACTAACTGTAGGAAAAGCAGGGAAGTGGGTTCTCTTCCCCAGCCTGTAGCATATTCTCTTTCATCCCTCCTTCCTTTAGTCATTCTTTCTCTCCCCTTCTGTCCTCCAACCATTTCTAACTCCAGCAAACATCCATTCAGCATTCACTATGATTAACAGAAGGTGCTGTATCAGGCAGCCTGTCTACCCCAAGTCATGCTCTTTTCCTCTCTTTGCATCTCCTCAATTCTCCTCTCTCCTTCCTGGGTCCCTTCTGAGGTAAATATTCTTGAAGTCAGAGGAGCAAATAGAACCAAGATCAGTCTCAGGCTCATCTATGGGGCTAAAGTAGGAAGGATGCAAGCAGCCAGCCTGACAGAAGAAATGTGAAGACAGGCAGGGACACTGTCTAAACTCTGAATATCCCACTGCCATTTCCCACAGGTATTTACAACTGGCTTCTCCTCTCCCCTCCAAGTTCCTCCTGATCTGTGAGTCATTCTTCTGGTCAAGAGAACAAAAAGGGGGAGCAGAAGAGAATCGGGATCAATCCTCCATCTCTCCCCCTACACAGATTAATTGAATGAAAGAGTATTCTGAGGGAATAGTAAATCTCCTGATTCATTAAGAAAAGGTTCTCAAGGCTGAATGCTTACCAGAATGTGCCTGGATCCATGCCACAGCCTTCCTTTCCAGAAGTTCCCATTCTTCTCTCTGGTCCCAAAAGCTGCTGTGCAGCCACAGCACAGCCAAGAGAGTGGCCCAGCTGGGGACATCTTTACTCTGCAGGATATACAGAACCCAAGCCCTAGTGTCAGGGTACCCCAGAAAGGATCAGACAATCCTTTGCAGGGTTCCTGTTCCACCCACAACTAAAGAAATAACTGATCCCAGAGAGAATATCTATTTCTCCTTCCAGGTCCCTTCCTGAGCACGTAGACAGAAGAAACTACACTAAGCTGTAAGTCCCAGAAAGTATTTCCATCACCCCCTCTCACTCCTGGGCCACACATCTGTAGGTACCGACTTCCATCATTCTTCCCAGAGGGGGATTGCTCTCCTTGCTCCCTTTCTCTTCTATTTCCCTCCTCACACCTCCACCCTGTGTCCTCCCCTCTCTGGACTCTCACCTGGTCAGGCAATGCAGCCAGTGCAGCCTCAACACTCACACCCAGGACTGAGGCCAGAGCTTCATCCAGTTCCCAGGAACCATCTGCCTTCTGGAGGGAAATCAGCTGTAGAAGAGGAGACTCTGGAGGGGATGAAGCCGAGGGGGAAAACAAAATCAAATTATACTATCACTTATAACCTCATGGCAACTGAGGGGAAATGTCATTCTGTAAAAAACCCTGGTAGACACAAAGCAGGCTACATTAGGAGGGGGAAATAGTGGGGACCCATGTACTATTTCTTGTTTGAGAGTCCTCAAGTTTCATGTCCAAGGGGCCTAAGTCAGCCCCGACCCCCCACCAAACCTCAAAGTTTGCTGGTCCCAGAAGGGCCCTGGCACTCATGAATTCCAAGGGAGCCAGATCAAAGGATCTCACTACCAGAAAAGGAAATCTTGCAAGAAGTTAATGGAAAAAATACTTTATGTAGACATTTAAAAAGATTTTATGTTCTTTTAAAAAGTTTTGGTATAGTTTGAATTTGAAACTGAGCTCTTAAAAGAAATTAGAAGAAAACAATTCAAAGCACAATGAATAGTCTTGATCATGAGAACTAACAGGAATGGTAAAAGAGCACATATGGAGGTAAGATGAATTTTTCAGTCACCTGTGAGAATATACCATCTTTCTGCCTTTCTCTCAATGCCAATAGATATCCATTCATGAAATGAGAAATGATTTGCCTACTAAAAGAGAAGGTGAAAATTCTGGCAGAATGCCTTTTGACTCTCCAGCTTATCACAGAGAATGAAATATTCTCAGAAAAGATGGAGGCTCCTTTCTTGGGAGTGGAATATTACACATATTTCTAGGCACAGTTAATGTATTGATTAATTATCTTTTGTTACAATATAAACAACAGAAAGAGAAGAGCAAAGAGGAGATAAAGATATAAAGAAAGTGACCTAAAAACATGTGATACCAGTAATTTTTTTAAACCCTGACCTTCTGTCTTAGAATCAACATTATGTATTAGTTCTAAGGCAGAAAAACAATGAGGACTATGGTAATAAGGCAACAGGGGTTAAGTAACTAGCCCATGATCACATAGCTAGAAAGTGTCTGAAGTCATATTTGAATCTAGGATCTCCCTAAATGATGACATTTTAAAAGGGATGTAGAGGTTGATGTTTCAGGGAGTTGGTAGTATCTAAAGAAGACCAGATGAATCATCACATATATGAAAAAAATGGGAAAGTTCAATGTAGAGAAGGAAGTTAAGGGACAATCTGGAACTATAAAATTAAGCCTTCCATGGAGGTAGTGGGGGACCTTTGAGTAAAATATATTTTTGGCTTTCAAAAGAACAATGAAATATACTCACTGTGAAGATGAGATTAACTTTCCCCTAGCTTTTTTAGATTTTAGTCACCAGGAATGTATATACCCCACTTAAGCCTTAAGTGGAAAGTGCTATAGTGGGTGACAAATCAAAAACAACTGACTGCCCCCTGGGCAGTCCAAAGCAAAGCTAAAACTGCAATTGGTCCATGTAAAGTGGAAGGAAGGCACAGGAAGTAACAGAAAGGACTGCTTTAAAAATGGTGGTAACTTCCCGTGATGGGCTTTTGCTCCTTCCAACTTGGCCTTGGAGGAGCTCTGGCTTGGGAACTCGGACTGCTTCTGGTAAGACTGCTCTTGGATCTTCCCTTAGGACTGCCACAAGAGCAAGTGAAAAGACTGGCTTCTTTTCATTGCTTTTCTGGAGGTACTAGCCTTCGGAAAGGCCCCCTCTTCTTGGAGGAGGCCTCGTAGCTAGAACCCTTATTTAATTTACCTCTGGGCCCCTCTTTACTGGGGCCTCTGAAGCTCTGCTTTATTGGGACCAAGGTAATTATTTACTCTCTCATTTTCTTACTTTCATTCTTTCTCCTTTTGTAAATAAACTACCATAAAGTGTCATACTGATTTGAGTAATATATTTTCAGCAACTACATTTTTATACATTTAGTTCAACTTAATTTTTAACTCTTACACCACCAAGGAGATCATTTGCTAATAGGGAAAAATGAGACAAAAATTAATGCTTGAAACTTTCCTGACTAATGCAGCCTTTTCCCCCTCCCTGTTGGATACATTTTATTATATTTTATAGCTCTGAAGCTCATTTCAGATGTCCAGTGATGTTTCCTTGGTGACATCCAACTCACCTTATTCTTTTCTTTTTTCTTTTTATTCATTTTTAATTTTTTTATTTAGAATATTTTCCCATGGTTACATGATTCATGTTCTTTCCCTCTCCCCCACACCCCTCTACTCCCCATAGCTGACACGCAATTCCACTGGGTTTTACATGTATCATTGATCAAGACCTATTTCCATATTATCTATAGTTGCACTAGGGTGATCGTTTAGTGTCTATATCTCCAATATCCCCATCAACTCATGTGTTCAAGCAGTTGTTTTTCTTCTGTGTTTCTCCTCCCACAGTTCTTCCTCTGAATATGGCTAGTTTTCTTTCTCATAAGTCCCTCAGCCTTGCTCTAGATCCTTGCATTGCTGCTAGTAGAGAAGTCTGTTATTTTGATTGTACCAGTGTATCAGTCTCTGTATACATTGTTTTCCTGGTTCTGCTCCTGGAGGTCATTCCAGTTCACATAGAATTCCTCCAATTCATTATTCCTTTGAGCACAATAGTATTCCATCACCAACAGACACAACAATTTGTTCAGCCATTCCCCAATTGAAGGATATTTCCTCATTTTCCAATTTTTTGCCACCACAAAGTGCGTGGCTATAAATATTTTTCTGGAAGTCTTTTTCCCTATGATCTCTTTGGAGTATAAACCCAATAGTGGTATGGCTGGATCAAAGGGCAGACTGTCTTTTATAGCCCTTTGAGCATAGTTCCAAATTGCCATCCAGAATGGTTGGATAAATTCACAACTCTACCAGCAATGCATGCCACATCCCCTCCACCATTCATCACTTTCCTTTGTGGTCATGTTAGCTAATCTGCTATGTGTGAGGTGGTATCTCAGAGTTGTTTTGATTTGCATTTCTCTAATAAGATATTTAGAACACTTTTTCATGTGTTTGTTGATAGTTTTGATTTCTTTATCTGAAAATTACCTATTCATCTCCCTTGCCTATTTATCAATTTGGGAATGGCTTGATTTTTTATATAATTTATTTAGCTCCAAATATATTTGAGTAATTAGACCTTTGTCTGAGTTTTTTGTTATAAAGATTTTTTCTCAATTTGTTGCTTCCCTTCTAATTTTGGTTGCATTGGTTTTGTTTGTACAAAACCTTTTTAATTTAATGTAATTGAAATTATTTATTTTACATTTTGTAATTTTTTCTAACTCTTGCTTGGTTTTAAAATCTTTCCTTTCCCAAAGATCTGACAAGCATACTATTCTGTGCTCACCTAATTTACTTATAGTTTCCTTCTTTATATACAGAACATTTACCCATTCTGAATTTCTATTGGTATAGGGTGTGAAATGTTGATCTAGATCCAATCTCTCCCACAATGTTTTCCAATTTTCCCAGCAGTTTTTGTCAAATAGTGGTTTTTTGTTTTTTGTTTTTTTTTTTGTCCCAAAAGCTGGACTCTTTGGGTTTATCATAGACTGTCTTGCTGAGGTCACTTACCCCAAGTCTATCCCACTGATCCTCCCTTCTGTCTCTTTGCCGGTACCATATTGTTTTGATGACCGCTGCTTTATAGTACAGTTTAAGATCTAGTACTGCTAGGCTACCTTCACTCACATTTTTTTTTTCATTATTTCCCTTGATATTCTTGATCTTTTGTTCTTCCAAATGAACTTTGTTATAATTTTTTCTAATTCAGTGAAAAAGTTTTTTGGTAGTTTGATAGGTATGGCACTAAACAAGTAAAGTAATTTGGATAGGATGGTCATTTTTATTATGTTAGCTCATCCTACCCATGAGCAATCAATGTTTTTCTAATTGTTTAGATCTAGCTTTGTGTGTAGAGTATTTTGTAGTTGTGTTTGTGTAATTCCTGTGTTTGTCTTGGCAGATAGATTCCTAAGTATCTTATATTGTTTGGGTTATCTTAAATGGAATTCATCTTTCTAACTCTTGCTGTGATGTGTTGGAAATATATAGAAATGCTTATGATTTATATGCATTTATTTTGTATCCTGCAACTTTAATAAAGTTGTTGATTATTTCCACTAGTTTTTTAGTTGATTCTCTAGGATTTTTTTAAGTAGACCATCATATCATCTGCAAAGAGCAATAGGTTGGTCTCCTCATTGCCTATTTTAATACCTTCAATTTCTTTTCTTCTCTAATTGCTACTGCTAGTGTTTCTAGTACAATGTTAAATAATAGAGGTGATAATGGACATCCTTGTTTCACTGTTGATGTTATTGGGAATGTTTCTAATTCATCCCCATTGTTTGTTGATGGTTTAGATTATTATTATTATTTTTTTAAACCCTTGTACTTTCGGTGTATTGTCTCATAGGTAGAAGAGTGGTAAGGGTAGGCAATGGGGGTCAAGTGACTTGCCCAGGGTCACACAGCTGGGTAGATTATTATTTTTAGGAAAGGCTTTCTATTCCTATATTTTCCAGTGTTTTCAATAGGAATGGGTGTTGTATTGTCAAAAGCTTTTTTCAGATAATCTATTGAGATAATTATATGATTTTTCTTAGTTTGCTTGTTGATATGGTCAATTATGTGAATGGTTTTCCTAATGTTGAACCAACCTTGCATTCCTGGTATAAGTCCCACCTGATCATAAAGAATAATACTCATGATCACTTGCTGGAGTCTTTTTGCTGGTATTCTATTTAAGATTTTTGCATCTACGTTCATTAAGGAGATTGGTCTGTAGTTTTCTTTCTCTGTTTTTGATCTACCTGGCTTTGGGATCAGTATCATATTTGTGTCATAAAAGGAATTTGGTAGCACTTCTTCTTAGCTTATTATATCAAATAATTTGAATAGTATTGGGATTAATTGTTCTTTGAAGGTTTGATAGAATTCACTTGTGAATCCATCTTGTCCTGGGGATTTTTTCTTTGGGAGTTCTTTGATGGCTTGTTCAATTTCTTTTTCTGATATGGGATTATTCAAGTTTTCCAGTTCTTCTCATGTTAATCTAGGCAATTTATATTTTTGTAAATATTCATCCATATCACCTAGATTGCTATATTTATTGCCATATAATTGGGCAAAATAGTTTTTAATGATTGCCTTAATTTCCTCTTCCTTAGAGATGAGGTCTCCCTTTTCATCTTTGATAGTATTAATTTGGTTTTCTTCTTTCCTTTTTTATTTGATTGACCAGTACTTTGTCAATTTTGTTTTTTCAAAGTACCAGCTTCTAGTCTTATTTATTTTCAATAGTTCTTTTACTTTTGATTTTATTAATTTCTCATTTAATTTTTATGATCTCTAATTTAGTTTTCATCTGAGGATTTTGAATTTCTCACTTTCTAGCTTTTTGATTTGCATGCCCAGTTCATTGATCTTTGCCCTCCCTAATTTAATATATGCACTTAAGGATATAAGTTTCCCTGAGTACTGCTTTTGCTGTGTCCCACTGATTTTGGTAGGATGTCTCATCATTGTCATTCTCTTCAATGAAATTATTAATTGTTTCTATGATTTCTTCTTTAACTAACTGATTTTGGAGAATCATATTATTTAATTTCCAATTAATTTTTGTTTTTTCTATCTATAATCCCTTACAAATTATTATTTTTATTGCAGTGTGATCTGAAAAGGTTGCATTTATTATTTTTGCTCTTTTGCATTTGTTTGCCATGTTTTTATGCCCTATTGAGTGGTCAATCTTTGAGAATTTACCGTGTGCTACTGAAAAGAAGGTATATTCCTTTTTGTCTCTATTTGTTTTTCTCCACATATCTATTAACTGTAATTTTTCTGGTATTTCATTCACCTCTCTTACCTCTTTCTTACTTATTTTTTGGTTTGATTTATCTAGATCTGATCGTTTTACTATCTATTTCTTCCTTGAATTCTGCCAGTTTCTCCTTTAGAAATCTGGATGGTATACCATTTGGTGCATACATGTTAAGCACTGATATTTTGTCATTGTCTATACTGCCTTTTATCCCTATCTCTTTTGATCAGATCTATTTTTACTTTGACTTTGTCAGATATCATGATTGCAACTCCTGCCTTCTTTTTCTCAGCTGAAGCCCAATAGATTTTGTTTCAGTCTTTCACCTTTATCCTGTGTGTGTCTACCTGTCTCATGTGTGTTTCTTGTAGACAGTGTAAGGTGGGCTTTTGGTTTCTAACCCAATCTGCTATTTGCTTCCATTTTATGAATGAGTTCACCTTATTCACATTCAGAATTATGATTGTCATCTGTGTATTTCCCAGCATTTTGAAATCCTCTCTTAATTCTGCCTTTTTTTCTTTCGCTATTTCCTTTTAAACCAGTGGTTTGCTTTTAATCAGTCTCCCTAATTCTCACCTTATTTTTACTACCCTTTCTGCCCCCTCCCTTTTTATTCCTTTATTGTTATTTATATGTATTTTTAGGGTCTATTAAATTCCCTCCCCTCTATTTTTCCCCTCCCTTTATGTACTCCTTGCTCCACTCCCCACCTTGGTTTTTCCTTTCTGACTTTCCCTGTAGGGTAAGATAGAATTTGGTACCCCAATGGATCTAGCTGCTCTTCCCTCTCAGAACTGATCTCTTCAAGACCTGTTTTCTTGGTCTGTCATCTTGTCAGTGAGATATTTCATGTTTCCTTCTATTTTGTCAGTCTTTTGCATTTGTTTTATTAATTCTTGCTGTTTTGTGAGATCGTTGGCTTCTACTTGCCCAATTCTAGTCTTTAAAGACTGGCTTTTGGCTATAATCTTTTGGTTTTTCCTTTTCGGTCTGGTCTATCTGGCTTTTCACAGCTCCAGCTGTTCATTTTAGGTCTTCAATTTGCTCATCATTTAATTTGATTTCTGAACCTCAATTTCTAATTGTGAGAATCTGCCTTTTAAACTGTTATTTTCTGTGGGAAGCCAATAAGAGAATAGATAAAAATCTGAGACCCCTCTTTTGACACCTCTTATGATCCGTACCTTTTCTTATTGGAAAAACATTATAGACTTATTGGAAAGCTTTGAGTCCATAACCAGACCAGAAGCTACTGAGTTAACAATTTCTCTCCTTGACAATTTCTCTCCTTGATAATTAAGAAGCCTAAACCCTAAAAAATATATTATTTAGATAAGGACTGGAGCCAGACAATTTAGTCCAGGCTATCTGACCAGGTGCAGATCTGTAAATCAAGGCAGAACGCAATTAGTAAACATCTCCATGAAATTTATTTCTGCTCCCAGAAGTAAACCCCTACTAATTGGTGGTTGGAATTTGGCCCTTGTCCTTGCACCCATATCTCTACTTTTTAGACTTTAATGGATTGTGTATAATTTGTAACCCCTTCACAGCTGTTACTCTTTCTTTGTGTTCTTTGTTTGAAACCAGTATAAAATAAAGTCCAAATCCCATAGCGTTAGAACAGCATGGGCTAACCACTAGTCTAGTTGTTCTCATTTTCTTTCTCCTGCTTTAACCATCCTATGCCACCATCGCCACTCAGGACCCAAAACCATAAAGGGGGCTGGATCGCAATAATTTTCTTTTTTAACTATTTCCCACTTTTTTTGCCAAATCTCTTTCACCTTTCTCATGATATCAGATTGGAACTCTTCAAGAGCTTGTGACCAGTTTTCATTTTTTGGGGGAGGGTTTGGATGTATATACTTGTTTGTCTTCCTCTGCTGCCTCCCCTGTGCTCTGGATTTTTTCTATGTAAAAGTTATCCAGAGTCAGTGCTTTTCTCTTGTTCCTTTTGGTGCTTGGTATTTCTTGAGCATTGCTAGCCATTACTGTGCTGGTTTTTGCTTCCCTCAGAAGTCTGAGTGAAGGGGGCAGGCTCTCTGTGTATGGAGCTACTGATCGGGTTTTTTGCCTGAGGCTACTTTTTGAGTCTGCTTGGTTTCTGTTATGTATGCCCCAGCACCACTCCCCAAGCCCAAGGTGTACACTCTTCAGCCTCCTGGGGTTTTCAAGTATAGCTGCTCTTAATCAGCTGACAAGAACTTAGAGATTGCCCCATATCACTTTAATTCTGGCACCCTGGCTATGACTCTGGCACCATAGGTGGGGTGGAGGAGGGTTGAACAGCTCGCCTTTTGGTGGGAGCTAATTAACCCCCTTATAGTGTGGAAAGGCCCAAATCCCACGTACCTTCGATACTGTGCCCTATTGTAGAGTCCCTTTGTTCTTCTGAACTTGGTTTGTTTGTTGTTTTGAGGTCGATGATGGGGAGAGTAAGAGTTCTGCATCTACTCTGCAGCCATCTTAACCCAGAACGAATCCAGCCTTTTAAGAGAATCACAGGATTACAGAATGTTAAGGAACCTCAGTAGTCATCTAGACAAGCTCTATCTAACCCCATAAGAATCCCCACTTCAACATTCCTCTAGTCTTTATTTAAAGATCTCCAATAAAGGCATACTCAATGCCTCAAGGCAGCCCATTCTACTTTTGGATGATTCAGATTTATAAGAAAGTTTTTTTCTTATAACAAACTTTTATTTGTGTCTTTGCAACTTCTAATTATGGATGCTAGTTTGTACTCTAGAACTATTTGTCCACAAAACATGGCCAATAGAAAGCTTTTTTGTCTGAGACATAACTCTATTCAAGTACATGATGGTAGAACCTGAGATTCATCCAAAAACCATCTTTTCCTGTTGATTCTTTTGGGGCAAATGATGTTACCAGAATAGATTCAAAATATATTTTTGGAAAATATAAAGAATTGCAGAAGCAACTGAAGAACTGAGGACCACGGACATTTTGTTTTTTTGTTTGTTTAGTCATGTTACATGAAGAATGTAGGAGGAAAAATGGGAAGTGAACAACTGATTGAGTCTGAGATTCAGATGGGATTTCCAGATAATTGAAGGGAAATATTAACAAAAGGCTATTTATGGCCTCTACTACTACTTCCCAGTTCTCTACTTTTCAACCTCTTATCTTTGAAGATTAATACTAAACAGAAACTCTTCTCTACTAAGTTACTAATGACTTTGATTTCCAAATCAGATAGACTTTTCTTAGTCCTAATCCTTTTTTATCTGCCAGAAACAATTAACACTGTTGAGGCTTTTTTATTTTCCTGAATATTCACTTTTCTCTAGGATTTTTGTGACACTGCTCCCTCTCCCTTTGTTCTCTTCCTATCTCTCTGGTCAACCCTTTTTAGTCTCTCTTCCTATACCATCATCCATACCATGCTCCCTCTCTAAGTATGGTTATATCCAAAGATTCTGTCCTAGGCCTTCTGCTTTCATCTTATTCTCTAAGTAGGTGATCTAACTCCCTAGATTTAATTATCTTCATGTGGCTAGCAACCAGATCAATGTATCTAGCTCTAATCCCTTTTCTAGAACTATAGATCCATATGAACAAATTCCTATTGGACATTTGAAACTCAATATTCTGTGGGCATTTGAGAACTCATTGTTTTCTTTCTAAAATCCACCCTTCTTCATAATTTTTTTTTAAGAGAGAGTAGGTAGTATGAGAAAATCCTACCAGTAGAATAAACCAAAAGAAAATTTTAAAAAGGAATCTTACCATTGGCAGATAGTATGAAAGAGTCATCATCACATTCATCACTCTCAAAAGTAGCTACACGGTAATTTTTGTTGCTAAGAAGAGCACGCCTAATCTGCGCGTCATCACCAATCGGCCAATCATTAACTTGTGCCATACCAACTGAAAACCAGCAGAACAGGAATTCAGATCAGAATTGTCTCAGTAGCTCTGAGCCAAGAATTCCAGAGGAAGGGATACTACACTTTTAGGGATATGGGTGCTTGCATACTTTCTCTAATTATAAGATCCTCTCTTAAGTGCTTCTGTTACTGCAGTTCTCAAACTGGTCCCTATGTCAACTCTTCAATGTGTTCCTGAGCTCCTCTTGGCAGGTAATACCCTTTTACCTGCCACCTAAAAATCATTTGACATCTATTTCTGTAACTGCAGTATGTGGAATACAGGAATAAAATAGCTGCAATTCTATCAATTATGACTGTTTTAATCTATAAGATTTTTTGCTTTATATTTTCTGATCCCCTTTATTTCTTTCTTGTCTAAGATTTCTATCTTCCTTCTATCCAAGTGATATTTTTCTCTTGCTTCCATTGCAACAGGAAGTCTACTCCAATATCAAAATATCAAAACACCACACAGGAATTCTAGACATTAAAGTACAGATGATACCATCATGACCCTTTTATCACTGGAGTATGTGAAGGAACTCAGATCCACTAGCTTATCTATTCATTCTATAGGGGTATAAAGGAATGAGGATCTTAGTTCTGACCTCTCTTTGTCCCAGTAAGGCACATATGAGCCAATGGAATATCTCTCCGAGTTAGGGGCCCCTGAATGGGCTCATTGAGCTCCTTATTGATTGCAATGTAGGCTGTGTGAGGGGACACAACTCCTGACTGGAGGCTGATATCCACCACTTTTTTCTTCGCTTCTACAGCATCCTGTAAACTTCCTCCAAGGGTCTGGATCAAGGACTTGGCAGCCAAGCGGTGAATGGTAAGTCTAGGATGAAATAATCTTCTAGTAAGATCTAGTAAGACAGTCTTAACCCCTAATTCCTCAGGGGTTCTCACAGTAACCAAGGAAAGCAGGTGGGGAAAAAAAGGAAAAGATCAATGATGTAGCAAGGGAAAGATTACTGAAGATGGGAGGAAGAGAAACCTTGAGAACAAACAAGGTAGGAGAATAAAGCAGGTGGGGGGGGCACTAAGGATTCTTACTTGTCATCTGCTTTGGGATCCAAGGAGAATGGCACTGTGCTCCTGATGCTATCACCTCGGAGTGTGTACTGAAGACATACCTCACCTGCTGCTCCTTTGGACTAAACAAGATAAGCAGAGAAGACAGGAAGTAGACAGTCCATTAAGGGAAGGGTCAAGTCCTAAATCAAAAGCAATCCAAAGCCACTACTCTTTCCCACATACCATACTAGATCAGAAGGAATACTCTTCAGGTAAAAACATTATCAAGGTCCAGAAATACCAGGAGGGAAAGGAAATTAGAGTACTCATTCCTCCTCTACACATGCCATTCTCTTGATAACCCCACAAGTCCACTCATTGGTAGAAAAGGAAAAAACCAAGACAGTGTTTGGACATTAACTACCACAACTATTATATACAAAAGTAGGAATGGGGACTTACTGCATTGGTCCCTTTCAACTGGGCATAGACAATTAACCTCTGACCCTGGAAGATGATAGCAGGAGCTGGGGAGATCAAGGTGGTCTCCAGCCCAGGTGGCAGAGTCCAGGTAAAGGAGACCTCCTGGGCTACTGGCTGCGAGGCTTGCTTTAAGGACCGAAGAGCCTAGAGGAAGAGTGGAAGCTACAGAACTTGACATAGAAGGCAATTCTAGATAAGATTGTTTTAGAGGAAGGGGGAGGACCTGATAGGAAAGGGAATTAAGGGAAATGAGAAGCTATTTCCTCCTCTTTGGTCATGTGACAAACTAGGTTTCAACCTTCTTCTAAACTTGTGACTATATCACAGCTTTTTTCACCCAGATTTTTGTTTTGTTCTTTTTTTTTTTTGTCACAAAGAGGAACATTGGGATAGTGGGATTTTTATATTAGAAAATAAAGCTAAGTCCAAGTTGTAGAGCTAGAACCTCCAGGAAAGGTCCTGGTCTCTGAGGCTAGACTTGATCATTATACCTTCATGTTCATTTCCCCTAAGTACCTGTCTGTCAGGACCAGAAAACCTCAGCACTCAGTGAGGTCACCCTTGCTTCACAGACATCAGACTCAAGTGCTCTCAGATCTGGAGCTGCAAAATCTCAAGGCCCAGAAAGAGAAAGTTCCCACCTCTCCCACCCTGGCACATTTCCATAGCACCTAAATACAAAATAATGCTGGAATAGAGGACACGAGAAAAAAAAAAAAGAGTTCTCCCTGATCAGTTAGCTATTATGCTGCCTCAATCTAGAGCAGATGCTTTTCAATAAAAAAAGAGAACCATGCTACCTTGGGCTGCATCCTGTCCTTGCCAGTGATAAATTCTGCAGTGCCTCCAGCAGCCCGTGCAATGCCTTTAATAAGGCTGGTAGAAGCCCCTTCTCCAATTCCAAAAGAGAAACACCTATAAAGAGACCAGAGCAGGCTGGTCAAAAAAGTTTTAGAGCAAGCTTCCTGCCTCCTGGTTCATTGGGTAAATAGAATACAAGTGGTTTAGGGGATGTGGCCTGGTTAGGGATCAGAGTCCTTATTTAAGTACCAAGCTATCTACAGAACATCATCACAAAAATACAGATAGAAAGCTGGAAGGGATCTCTGAGACAACTTTGTCCAAACTTCTGATGATTAAAATTAATATCCAATAACTCCAAGTATTATATTTTGTAAGATTTATTAATAATCACTTGAAGTAAAAGAAATAAAAGACAAAAAGTAAAAACCTGAGTAAAGAGAATTTTCCCAGCTATGTTCTTGCGAAGAGAGAGAGAGGGGCGGGGTTACACACAAAATTTGTTTCCAAAACGTAAGGACATAATGTGGGATGCGGGGAATTGGAGTTCTGGGGAGCAGATTTTAATTACACACTTCTCATTTTGCAGATGAAAAAACTGAGGCCCAGAGACATAGTAAATAAGTATCAGAAGCTGAGTTCTGAAAACCATACCTGTGATTGTGTCTGTGGCGCTGCACTTCAGCAATGACCAAACCTGTATCAGAAACTTCTCCATCTGTGAAGACAAAGAGCTGCAGAGGGAGACAAGAAGCCACACATCCTGTTAGAGTCACGTCAGGTCCCTCAACCTAGGGCTCTCTTGTCTATGGCAGCTTTCCCACTGTAAAGGAGGTCGCCTCATTATTATATTGCATGGTACTGTGGGGTCTATAAGGGGAGGCTCCATGGCCACTTGCTAGCAATGTTGTAGATACTATTTCAACACATTATGACTGCTGAGGTAAATTTAAAGTTTAAGATTCTCTGATTCTTGGGTGTTTAGAAGGGTGGGTTGATTTAGAACTAGGACAGTAAGGAAAGAGGTCAAGTGAGGGAATCTTAGGATTCCAAGTGAGGACTGGAAAAGAAGTGGTCAGAAGAAATTGGATTTATGAGGAGGGATAGTATCAAAGGGGAGAGTGAGAGAGAAAGACAAATAGTGAGGCAAAATAGGAGGGAAATATATAACTAGTAATAACTTTGAATGTGAATGCAATGGAAGCATAAAGTTGGATAGTTGAATCAATCAAAACCCCAAACTTAACAATATATTGTTTATAAGAAATACATTTAAAAATGAGACACCCAGAGAGCAGCTGGGTGGCTCAGTGAATTGAGAAGAAAGCCTAGAGACAGAAGGTCCTGGGTTCAAATATGGCCTCAGACACTTCCTAGCTGGGTGGCCCTGGGCAAGTCACTTAACCCCCATTGCCTAGCCCTTACCACTCTTCTGCCTTGGAACCAATACATAGTATCAAATCTAAGATGGAAGGTAAGGTTTATATGTGTATATATATACATATGTAAATATGTATATATATACACATATATATGTATATATTTACCATATGTGTATCTCTATTAAAAAAGAGTAAAAATAAAGGGCTGGAGCAGAATATATAATGCCTCAGTTGTTACAAAGAAAGCAGGGTTAGCAATCATGATCTCTAAGAAAGTAAAATAGATTCAATAAAAAGATTAATCAGTAAACTATATTAGGTTAAAAGGTTCCCCAGATAATGAAGCATTATCAATACTGAACACAGGTGCACCAAATGTTATGACATCCAAATTTTTAAAGGGAAAGCTCAGTGAGTTACAGGTCAAAAGAGATAACAAAACAATAACAATGGGAGACTTTAGCCTTCCCCTCTTAGAACTACATAATGATTACCAAAAATAATAGGAAAAACATCAAGGAGATAAAGCGAATCTTATGGAAGCTAAATATGATAGCTATCTGAAGAGAACTAAACAAGAATAGAAAGGACTATACTTTCTTTTCAGAGCTACATGGTACCTTTACAAAAATTTACCACAGACTAGGGCATAAAAACATTATAGTTAAATGCAGAAAAGCAGAAATATTTTTTATGAAAGAAATCAACAAAATAAACCATTGACTAATATGATTAAAAAGAGTGAAGAAAACCAAATTATTAGCATTAGATATGAAAAGGGGGAATATTCTACTAACGAAGATCAAATCAAAGAAATTATTAAGTTATTTTGCCTAAGTATATGCCAACAAATTTAACACTGTAAGTGAAATGGAAGAATATCTACTAAAATATAAACTGCCTAGAATAACAGAGGACCAAATAGAATATCTAAAAGAACCTATTTTAGAAAAAGAAATTGAACAAGCCAGAAAAGAACTTCCTAAGAAAAAGCATGGGGAGTAGGTCAATTTACAAGTGAATTCTATTAAAAATTTAAAGATCAACTAATTCCAATATTAAATAAATTATTTGAAATAATAGATAAAGAAGTAGTCCTACCAAATTAATTTTATGAAACAAAGAAGGTGCTAACATCCAATCCAAGAAGAGCAAAAACACTGAAAGACAATTATAGACCAATTTCAGTAATAAATATGAAGGCAAGTAAAATACTAGCAAGTAAGCCGCTACAATAGAATATCACAATGTGATTTATGTGACCAAAAAGGATTTATACCAGGAATGTAACAGTGGTTTAATATAAGGAAAACTAACAACATAATTTATTAAAATCAAGAACAAAATTAATAAGTCATATTATCGTATAAATTATATCAATACATTCAGAAAAGGCTTTTTAATGTTTTTTTAAAATAATTTTTATTTTTTAGAAAAGTTATCATGGTTACATGATTCATGTTCTTACTTTCCCCTTCACCCCCCC
>NC_058132.1:211337898-211397741 GCF_016433145.1 Gracilinanus agilis | reverse complement strand
CCATTCAGATTTAGCCCATGAGAAGGAAAAGGTGACGATGTTACAAGAGCAATTTAATCCCAAAGTTCCATTTTCACTTGGGACAAAAGACACATGCAAGAGAGATGTAGAGAGAGAGAAGCTGGTACCTTGGCACTTGCTATGCGTAACTGGGAACCCCTTTCAGAATTCATTGTTGCTGCCATGCTCGCTGAGCGGTCCACAAGGAAGATGAATTCACCAGAAGTGCTCTCTCCCTCAGCCTCAGGGATGCTAGGGTAGAAACTCACCATCACAGCTGGGTCTCCCATTATGGAACCTACCCAGAGGTAAAAACTTAAATATATGTGTGTGAATATACATATGTATACATATGTACATATATACATATACCTATATCTTCATATATACACATATTTATATACACACATATATGTATATAATATATAGATACACATATCTTGTGTATACACACACATACACGATAAGAACCTAGAAAACAAAATGATGTCAAAAAGTTGCTGAGTGAGGGTTGAGGGTTCAATGATTAATCTTGAGTTTTTATTTTTAGTTTGATTTTTACTCTACTTGCAAGAGGAGATCTGAAAACTCACAAATGTGACTATGATGAATTGTAGAGGAAAATAAACCATCAGACCCAAGGCATAATCCTAAATCTCTTGACATTACATGAAGAATACCATTAGAGAGGTATAGAGGACTACATCAGTATGTCGATCACATAGCAAGATTATAAACAAATATTGAATGGACGGTATTTAATGGGTATATGACATTTGCTCTCTTTAGGTAAGAGGCACACAGTATAAGAAGGGAAACCAGGGTTAGTCTTACATAAGAAATACATGGACTGTGTAACCCTTGGCAATCACTAAATCTCTCAGTTTTAGGAAATTTTCTTAACTAAGTTGCTAATAATGTCCTTAATTATATTAATGGAAGGAATTTCCTAAGCCAGGAGTTCATTTATATTAATAAAATTATAGGTCTGATATTTATCCTAGGACCTCGACCTCATAGACACTATTACATCATGAGTTAATTTCACTTGCTTAGAAAGAACCCCTCACAATCTGGTCTTTCTGGGAGAGAATGGGAGGTATTGAGATGGATACTGAGTTCCAACATTTTCATTATTAATTCCCAACTGGTGAATAAACTAGGTGAAAGAAAAGTTATCCTGTATCAGTGATGATGAACTTTTAGAGACCAAGTGCCCAAACTGTTCCCTCACACCGCATATCATAAGCTGCTCCCTTACCCCAGATAGGGGAGGAAGGAAGCACTCTGATTGGGCTGCTGGGCAGAGGAGTGGGTGAAGTGAAAAACATCCTCAGGCAGGTGGAGAAGGAGAGAGGAATAGCCCCATCTGGCACACATGCCATAGGTTCACCAACATGGCCTTATATGATAAAGTAGCCATCAAAATGGAAGCCATGGTTTCAGATTCGTGAACTGATGTAGAGATTTAAATAAAGCCTTGTTATTTGCATGTCAGAGTATCATCAATTATACTATCAGAAGATGATGGAGGCTACAACAAATGGAAACGGTATTTCCCCAATCATTTAAGCTGACTCTAAATCTTAGATGCCTTACAAGTTTCTAAGCCTAGTCACATAGTGGTTTGTGTCCTGTTCCATCTCATCTCTCACAAACAGGATAAGCCAATATTAAAATGTCTGAGAATTAAATTTCTGGGTATGGCAGATCTGGCTAGGGAAAGGATGGAAACAATACCATTTTGTCTCTAAATTGATGGGGACAAATATCTCATACTCTTATTTTCTAAATACTTATGTATGCCATGATAGTCCTTAGGTGCATTCAAAACCTGTTACTTCTAGCTCTAAATTTTTTGAATTATCATAACCCAGCACAGTGATTAGTAGGTCAAAGCCACTATCCAGGGAATTTTCAAATGGAGCAAACTAAGTATATACTCTTAGTCATATATTATTCAATATATTTTAATCAGTGACTTACAGGAAACTTACAGGCTGATCCAAAAGCAAAAGGGACAGGCAACTCATCACATGAAAGACTGCAAAAAGACTTATCTAGCTAGAAATATGGGCTCAATATAATCACTTTAAATTGAATATGAATAAAATGAACCAACAAAATGGACCATGCAAGGACATAGCAGGGAAGCTATAGATATACAGCAGTTTTTGTAAAAAGATTAGCCAATTAGGTCTTTCCTATCTCTTCCATTTCTGGCATTCTGGATCTCATATAAAATCATACTGGAGGAGAAAGTCTCATAGTTAAATGTTCAACAGTCAGAATACTGTCTATGCTCTTTCTTTAAGCCTTTCCATTTCTACATTTGGTATAATAATGAATTCCTTCCTCATATACCTTTAACTATAAATTACCTGAATAGATGACTTCAATTTAACAAGTTCCCTCTTAGTAAGATAATGAATTTCCCTTTTTGCATTCCTGAGAGTACTACTGTATACCATAATTATAGTAATCCCATTATGCAAACATTTTTACACCTCACAAGTATTTCAATACCTCTCTGAAATCTCTTTTTCACAGGAGGAGCAGTGACAGAAAGGTACAGACCAATATCTACAAGTCTAGGAGGTGAAGCTACCTCCTTGGATTGGCTCACCTGGTTTGGCATCAGCTTGAGGAAGCTCCAAGGAGACAGTGGGTGTGTTTATTCCCCTGTAGTAAACCAGAATCTCAACATCCCGGTCAAATTTGTGCCCTTCAGCTAAGGAAAGCTAAATGAGGATAAAGGTAGGCAGAGGAATAATAGGAAAAGAAAGAAATTCCAGGAACTCTTAGATGAGAACCAGGGGTTAAAGAGAAACTTCCCATAAAGAGCAAGTTCTAGGTCTAGATTTTAGGAAGAATGGGGAGAGGGTACAATATGACCCTCCTTTAGACCACAATTAGAAACAAGAAAGAAAGATTTGAGATGGGGGTAAGGAACAGAGGCACCAAAAGCAATGGTGCTCCTGTCTAGTTACCTGGGCAACTGTCTTGTCATCTGCCAAGTACTGCAGGGGACTCAGGGGACAGTTGGAATGGACCTTCTCAATGCCATTAGAGGAGCAGATATTGGCACTAACACTAAATGTGTAGGGCAGCTCCTTGCCAGGAATCCGGGCAATTTGAGAGGTGATGTTGTCAGTCTCAGTGGATTCTGTGAGAAGCCAAGGAACTCTCAGTACAGCAATGAGGTCAGGAGGAACTGAAGTCCCTTTTCTCACCTCAGCCACAATACCCAGTTGGACTCAGATGCTCCCCACCCCCTTCCATTCACAAGCTCCTGCCACTGCTATTGGAGAAGCCCAACTCCTCACCTTGGAGAAGATAGCGTGGGTTCAAGATGGCTGGCAGCACAAATCGAACAGCCCCATCTGCTTCAAGGGACAGTTCCTGAACATAGCTCAGGGTGACAGCAGCCTTCTGGCCAGGGGGAAGATTTCCTATACTACATCTGAAAATGTCCCCAGAGCCGCTATCCTGCTCCAGTAGGAAGGCTTCCTGGCCTTGGGAGATGGCATTCTCATAGTCCTCCTGAGCCTGAGGGAAAAGAAAGAATAGGAATGAGGAGGACTTGGGAGCAAGTAGAAGAGGAAAAAACTTTTATGGAGACAAGGAGAGGCAGAAATAATGAGAAGAATTAGAGGAGGCAGCTAGAGAGAAAAGCTACAGGGCTGACTTCTCTCCAAATGGTTTCAGTCAAGAATCAGAAATTTAGGGTCAGAAAGTCCCCCAATGATTATCTAGGTCAACTCTCTTATTTTACAGAAGACAATCCTATAGGTAAAACAGCAGCTCAAGAGCACAGCTGAGTAACTCAATGGATTGAGAGCCAGGCCTAGTGACGGGAAGTCCTAGGTTCAAATCTTACTTCAGAAATTTCCCAGCTGTGTGACCCCGGGCAAGTCACTTGACCCCCATTGCCTACCTTTACCATTCTTCTGCCTTGGAGCCAATGGAAGGTAAGGGTTTAAAAAAAACCCCAAAAAACCACCAGTTTAAGGGGGGACAAAAAAAACTTAATATTTCCAGCTGATACTAAACAAAAAATGCCAATCCAACATGAGGAAGAGAAAGGGGAGCACTGGGGTCCCATCCCTACTACCTGCTGCTTTTCTCGTATTTCTGCCACTATATTCTTGCCATCCACCACAGCCTGAAAGCTATAAACAGCAGAGTCTTCGTCCATGGGGAACACAAACAATGCTTCCACAGGGTCTGTTTCCTCATTCTTGTAGTCCAGGGTTGCAGACACATCTGCCACAAACTGATTGATAGACACATCCACCAAGATGCTCTTGAGAGGCACTGGAGGAGGGAAATGCATGTCAGCCTATAATTCTTAGTACCAAAGATTCTATTGAGGATTATAGAGTTCTGAACTAATCTCAACTTTCTCTTTTCCTTGCTTGTACTCATGGCAGACTTACCTGGCTGCTTAGAGAGGGTGAGAAGACCACAAGGATGTTCCATGCTGAAAATCTATTTAACAAAGAAAGGGAAGAAAATTGAAAATTCATAGAAACCTATAGATGTTGTACGAACATCATTGCCACCATGAATTTTTATTGGAACTAGAATTCAATGCCAGAAATAATCTATGAATTGAAGGCAGGAAAATTGGTAGGAAAGAAGTGATCAAAGAGAACAGCAATGTCTCCATTCTATCTGAGAGCCCAAGTGAGTCAAGTTCCTTAGTCTTAGGGTAGTGACCCCAAGTCAATTTTACTTACTGCTAGAATTTTATTAAATGATACACATTTAAAACCCACAGTGTCAGTAGAAGAAAAGTGATCCCTTCAGCCCCAGAATGTGAGAAACTCCATCTTTATTCAGGGAGGAACTATTAAGTCAACAAAAGGCTTTTTTTTTCTTTTGATAAGTAGGGTTTATAGTAGGAACTGAATTGTTTTCAAAGGGAATCTGTCATTGCTGAAATATTCTCAAAAGGATATTTGGAACTATACTGGAATTTTTTAAATTTTGTCCTTGGTGTTCCTTAGCAGCCCCCGTTCATTCCATGTTTCAGTACTCTTGATATTATTTTTATAAGACCAAGGTGTACTTTTGAATTCTTCTTTCACGACTTGTCCTTGCTTTCCTCTTCTGTACATCTTTTTAAAAGATCTAAATTGGTTGAGGAGTTTTTGTAGCACTCATAGGGAGTTTTGATTTAGGCAACACTTATTTGTCTTCCTAAGGGGAATTTTTGAAAATGTTCATTTTTGACAGTAAATTTTAATCTAAGGTCACCAACAATGGCTAGTCGAATGAAGGACAAAGCATTTATTAAGCATTCATTATTTGTAAAGTATTGTGATAAGCTTATAAAGCAAGATATTTTCAGCTTTTAAGTGCCTCCAATCTAATACAAAATTTCAAAAGATTTACTATATTTCTTATTGCTTTGGAAAACCTGTAGAAATATAGCTCTTAAAATTCAATTTATTCTGTCTCTGAATCCACTGAAATTTTCTCTTAAATTCCGGAGTACATCAGATTCTGCCTGGTTTCCACACTTATAACAAATTCTAATCTAGAGTGACCATTTCCATATTACCTGCACCCACCAAACAGTCAGATTCAGAATAGAAGTTCCCTTGGCACTCTCTCTCTCTCTCTCTCTCTCTCTCTCTCTCTAAATAAAAACCTTACCTTCTGTCTTGGAGTCAATAATGTGTATTGGCTCCAAGGCAGAGGAGTGGTAAGGGCTAGGCAATGGGGGTCAAATGACTTTCCCAGAGTCACACAGCTGGGAAGTGTCTGAGGCCAGATTTGAACCTAGGACCTCCCATCTCTAAGCCTGGCACTCAATCCACTGAGCTACCCAGCTGCCCCTGTTTTTTCCTCTTTTTGAAGGATGAAAAGAATGTTATTGTAAAGAAATATATTAATTGTTCTGTTGGGGACAAGAAGGAGAAGGAACTTGTTCCAGTGGATGTCTGGAAAACTGAAACATTTGAGTCAAATTTATGATGTGTCCCAGATTCTTTATTTCTTCTGTAATATATCCTGATGACAACATTTACCATGTCTTTTCTCCTACCACAGGTCTTTTCACTACTCTTCTTCTCCTCTGCCTTTCTACCTCCAGTTCTTAGATTCCCTTAACAGAGTATCTTCTAAATATACTGTAGTAGCCAGAAAATAGAGACTCATAGTTCATAGCTTGACAGCACTATGCTCTGTTGATCAGGGTAGCTACCAGAGACTCATAGCTCATAACTTGGCTCATAACTTGACAGCACCATGCTCTATCGAACAGTACCACTACTCCCTTAATAGAGTAGCCCTAACCCTTAACCCGGAACCTTAAAATTCCTACGGGACTCCCACTAAGAAATGTCTGGCTATTGTTAAGCTCCAGGACACCTGTACCTGTCTCCCAGCCCCTGAAATGTATATATTCCCTCCTCTGAATACACCACTCGGGATTCTTTTGCTGAATTCCTCCAGCATGCACTGGTAATAAAGCTTTCTCCTGCTTTGATTGCACTGTCTCTTGTGTTCCTTTGGTGGCCACCCATTCGAACCCTAACAATACTCTGGACCCAAGATCTGAATTGGAGACCTGTTTCTGAATGTTATCTCAGTGGGCAATTCACTTCCCCTGGGCTGGCCTCAGTTTTCCTCTGGTAAATGAGAAGCAAGTACTTCTTAGGGCACTTTCTAGTTTTAGCATTCTGTCATTTGGAAAACGTTGATCTTGTTCTCCAGGCCTTGTATGATTCGCTCTAAGAAGTAATCAGAAACAGGTCTCCAATTCAGATCTTGGGTCCAGAGTTCTTTTCAATATGCAACCTTTCCCCACATTCTTAGGAAGATGGGAAGGCTAAAATTGGGGACGATTCCCAAAGATAGCAAATTTACATCGGACTACGCCGACTTGGGAAACTCAGGGTTAGAGCCTTTCTCCATCCCACCTAGCGCCACACCCTCTCTACTTTGCACAAGAGATGCAGGCTGGTCCGGAATCCGCCGCTGCCCAGCGGTGAGGGTGCGGTTTCGTTTAAGGAAGAACTCCCAGCATGCGAACAGGAGTTAATCCAGGGGCTGGGGACCCTTGCATTCAGGATCGCGAAGGACCAGACTTCCTTAGTTGCAAAAAGCTGAGCTGGAGGGAGGCTACCGGAGGGCAAGGGAGCCACTCCCGTCTGCAACTGCGCAGATGGGAGTGAAGAGGGCACGGGATACCCGAGAGGGAGACCTTAAGAAGAGAAGGAAATAAAGCCATCCTATACCCCTCAGGCTCCTGGGCTATTCCTGAAGGGAATAGAAAAAATATAGTCCTTGATCCTGAACAAGAATACCTAGACTTACTGGGAGGGTTAGGTGGGACAAGAGGGGAAACGACTCATGCACACCATTAGCAAAGGTATCTTGGGGAATGGAGTCCTGAGGGAAGGAAAGAAGGGAGAGCGAATAAAAAAAAATGTCTCTGGAGAAGGAATGTCAATTACCTGCTCAGAAGTACTTCCCGATTTCCAGTTTCCCGGGAAAGTGAAAGAATCAGTTGTTTATATTTCTGAAAAGCCCCGCCCTCCCATGGGTACTGACAACCTACTAGAGGGAAAGAATCAGCTGTTTGAGTTTCAGGGAAAGCCTCACCGTTTACGTCCCTTACTTTCAAGGGATTGTATGCAAATTCCTTATCCCACATTCAAACGTTCTCCAGATAGCTCAAAAATCCCTTAAACCTGAGATTATCAAAAGTCATAGTCTTTTGTATCCCTGGAATTTTTTTAGGGAGTCCGTAAAGACGCTATTTTTATGATGATACTAAGACAGCGTTTACTTATTAAAATATTCCTCCCTTGTCCAAGAACGTTGCTGTGTGTAGCCAGGCTTTCTTCATAAACTTCAATAAAAGCAAATTACAGTAAATTTAATGTAAAAGCCAACATGAGAATCCAGCTGCTTTCTTTTAAACCAGATCTTAGAAATTAAAAAAAGAAATAGTGAAACAATGCCACTTTTCATTGCTGTTGTTTTGGAACAGTTATCTCCCCCACCCCCAATGTAATTTATATAAAATTTGATGGGTTTGTTTTTTTTTAATGAATTAGTATTTTGAAAAATTTATAAGCTTCCTTTAAATCCCAAAACCCACTTTCTGCCAGAAGACTTCCCAAACGCCTGTTAATTGCAGTCCTTTCTCTCTTTTAATCATTTCCTATTGTCTCGGAAATTTACCCACTGCCCCAATTTAAACAATTTAGATAAATAAAGTCAAAAGCCAAATTTCTCCAAGTCAAGGTAAAATTTTAGTGTTTATTGGAAGAGGGCCAAATCCTCCATATAAACCCCAATGCTGCGTGCCAATTATAGTTAGAAACCAGCAGTCTACAAATGCTCAGCAGCAGAGACCTGGTTTTTATACCAAGACAATAACAAAGTGAATATTTCCAAACAAGGATTATGATTTATACTACAAGACATAACTTTTTTAGAAACGGTTACCCAATTACAAAGCTGATTGGTTAGTTCATTTAGGAAGACCCATATTAGTCTTAAGGTCAAATTATAAGACAATACCCTTATTAAGAAATACTGATGACCATTATCTCAGGGCTCATCTGATCTGTTGGGAGGATGGTTGTTTCCAAATAGGAAAGGATAAGCATTCTTGCATCATATCAGGACAAAATGCAGCATTCCTGGACCTGAAACTTACATGTTCAGCATCTCATAATAGAAGGGAAATATGACTTAGGGAGGAGTTGGAAACCCCCTTAGAAGCAGTTTTTATGCTTTAGTTAGAGATCCTTATAAAGTCATGAATTCTATTAATTGTAATTAAGATTATAATAGAATTATACTAATCACTTTAAAATCACAATATTGATTAGGTTTAAACTTATTATCATTAAAATCCAATCAAGTATAAGGGGTTATGTCCTCTACATAACTTTGTGTATGTTTGTTTGCATGTGCTTTTTCCCATTATATTTTTAAAATATTTATTTGTGTTTATTACATTAAAAATACCCAGTTAACTCTCTTCCTTCCCTACTTCCATTAGAGAAGGCATCAGTTGACAAAATGTTGTATGTATGTATGTATATAAAACTCCACCTTACTTATTTCTATTTATCAGATTCTTTCTCTGAATGCGAACATACACAAGTCATTATTCAAATAATATTTCTGTCGCTGCATACAGTGTACTCTTGGATTCTGCTCCTTTAACTCTTCATAATTTCATGTAGGTTTTTCCAGAAATTATTTTCCAAAAATAACCTGTTTTTTCATTTCTAAAGGTGCAATAATATTCCATCACAATCATATGCCACTACTTTTTTAGCCATTCCGTAACTGATGTATATCTTTACCACAACAAAGGGAGGTGCTATAAATATTTTAGAACATATAAGTTTTTTCCTTTTCCCCTGATCACCTTAGTAAATAAACCTAATAATGGTATTGCTGAGTTAAAAGGTAAACACAGTTTTATAACTCTTTAATCATAATTGCAAATTGTTCTTCAAAATGACTGGATCAAATCACAGTTCCATCAACAGTGTATTGATGTGGGGGTGGGGGGGGGTGGGGGGGACAGCTGAGTAGCTCAGTGGATTGAAAGTCAGGTCTAGAGACTGGAGATCCTAGATTCAAATCTGCCCTCAGACACTTCCTAGCTGTGTGACCCTGGGCAAGTCACTTAACCCAGATTGCCTAGCCCTTAACACTCTTCTGCCTTGGAGCCAATGCACAGTGTTGACTCCAAGATGGATGGTAAGGGTTTTAACAAACAAACAAAAAACAAAAACAATGTATTGATGTCCCAAATTTTCCACATCCCCTCCAACAGCAGTCATTTTGCCCTTTTGTCATTTTAGCCAACCTGATAGGTATGAGATGATATCTCAGTATTGTTTTGATTTGTATTTCTCTAATCAATAATGATTGTAGAGCATTTTTGGGGGGTAAATTTACATGTATTTTGATTTTGTTAACTAGGAAAAACACAGAACCACTAAAATGATCAGAAATACCAAATCTTTTATCAGTTAAGAGACAAGTTCATAATATTTGCTGCCACAAAATCAAGTATTTTAAAACCACACAGAACCAAAGGCTCTGAGACTCTGGGAACACTGTCTCTAAGAGAATGTACTACTCTAGATGATTCTCCAAAGAGTAACAAAACTTGGGGGTCTTGTATACCTTTTGGATGAATAAGGTCAGGGAAGAATGATTGACTAGCTCTACATAGGATACAAGGAAGGAAGGAACCCAGGGCTTGACAGACAGGACAAGGTTGATGCTTTGCATTAGCTAATGCCTCCAGGGAGGGGCTAGAATACCCAGTTAATGTTGATAAGCTTTAAAAACTAGACAAGGATACCTAGGGCTTGACTACTAATATTATCTAGACTGGGATCATTAAGTCCCTCAACTATAGTTCAGTTCCATGGTGGGGTCAGTCAAATTACTCAGCTCAGTCAGGAACAAGGAGAGTTCCTAAAGGACAAGGGGCAAAACTTGAGTTTTCCAGAAATAGAGTTGACAGTTTCTTCATCCAAAAACTGTCTGTTCATAACTTTTGACCATTTATCAGTTTGGGAATGGCTGATATTCTTATGTTTGATAAAGTTCTTTATACATTTTAGATATGAGACCCCTATCCAAGAAATTGACTATAATTTCCTTCCCCTCCCCCCAAATTGCTTCTTTCTTTCTAGACTACTTTAGTTTTATTTGTACAAAATCTTTTCCATTTAATGTATTCACAATTACCTATTTAACATCTCAGAATGCTTTCTTGTATTCATAAATTCTTCACCTATTTATAAATCTAATAAGCAGTTTGTTCCCAGTTCTTTTAATTTTTTTATATCTCCCTTTTAAACTCCCTTAGGTCAGGGACTCTTCTTTTACCACTTTTTTATACATGGAGACCTTGGCACTGTGCTTTGCACAAGATTTGGAGCATAGAAATGTTAATTGAATAAAAGAATGAATTTCTAATACAGTCAGTCCAAAAACATTTACTAAGCACCTATTATTTATATGCCAACTACTTCCAAATTATTAGGAATACAAACTGGAAAAAGGCAGAGTCCCAGGACTCAAGGAATTAACAATCTAATGGAAGAGACTTTTTTCTCCCCAAAGGAAGCTAAAAAGAGATGGGTAAGGAAGAAAGAAGAAAGCATAGTAGTATGATGGGAAATTCCATCAAAGGGAATTTAAGCATTGATTGGCCTGGTTGCTTTCTTTAAATGGAAGTTTAGGGAGGAAACCTTTGCTTTCCAATCAGAGAGGCTCATGCTGTCTTCATCAATGATGAGGTTTCTCCTCTTGAGGTTCCTAGGAGCATGATGGAAAATTCCAAAGGAGTGCAGCTGAGTGGAAAATAAGCCAAATATTGATATCTATCACCTACATAAAATATCTTGATTATCCTTAATCATTTTAATATAGGTTTAAAAGAATCCTGATACCATAAAGTTTGAAAACTACTACCATAAGCAACTCCTGAACTAAGGAGGAAGATGAGTAGCAAGGCAGTAAATGAAGGAATTGGGATGGAGCAGAAAATCTTTAAAACTGATAGTGTTGATTTGTTTGTCATCTGTCAAGTCCCTGTTTGTCACCCTCATGAACATCTCTCCCTGTGATTTATATTCTCTGTTCTCTTGGGGGTGAGAGAAGGGAAAAGGAAGGCAGAAGAAGGGATGGGCTCCTTTGGTAGGCCAGGAAGAATGTGAAGTATTACCGGAAGTCTAAATCATACATAATAGAACTTATCCCATGACTCTAGAATATGTTTTCTTTGTACAAAATCACAAGGTATGTCTCTTCACATGCACTGATAGAATATCACAAATCTCATGATTAAGAACATTTTTGTTCTGGGGTTTTCTTGTATAGGGACAGCCTAGGCATAATTAAAAACCTTTCTGTTTTTGCTGCTTTTAATATAGGCCTTTTAGGTCAGAGAGTCAGTCAATAAACATGTAATAAGCTCCTACTAGGTGCCAGATATTGTAAGTGCTGGATCACAGGGTTAATGAGTAGGCAACAATTTATTATTTAAGATCAGGATCAGGACCCTGCCATTTCCAGAGATATCTATCTTGACTAGTGTTTTTTCTATTATTATTTTTTCATTTCTAAATCCCCACAGTACTTATCTAATAAATTGCTCTCTCTTCTCAGTGGGCTCTCTATATCTGGAGGTATATCAGGGGACAGGGACCCAGAGGAATATCTAGAACATTTAAGCCCTTAGGCAGTATGGAAAACATTACTGCTCCTCCTGCTGATAAGGAATTTGCTGCTTGGGATAGGGGAGCAAACTGACTCAACATTATTGTCACCCTATCCCTGAATGATGCTGAGAAAAAAGTAGCATTTGGGCTCCCTGGCTAAGGCCCAGGCTTTGCCCCATGAAACTGAGGAGTTCAAATACTTAGCCGAAGGGGTACATCCACCCTGGAATCATAAATTTTCTGCCTACTTAGTCATTTCTCTTGGCCAAGTAAGTGACCTAGACTGTCCTTATTTCTTTTGGACCTTTCCTCTTAATTCCATTAGGGAAGATGAAATTGTGTTCAAATGACCCAGAAGAGGACAAAGTGCAACTTTGGAATCTCTCCAAGTCCTTTGCTGAAATGTCAAAGACAAGAAAGGAAAACAGTAGGATTGTGAGCTGCTATAGTAACTCATCTACTTGGATCTGAGGCCTTCAGTAACTTGATGGCAGTGCCCAAAGTTCTTAAAGTTTGAGTAGCTTGTGAGTGCTTCCCCCTCTGCTTTCTTAGTCCCCGCTTTCCTGTTCCCACTGCAACCACCTTACTTATTCCCCCCATGGAATAAGAAGGGGTCTGAGCAGTGAGGCAGCAAATTAGGGAGTTGGGATAGAGAAAAAAATCTGTAAAAGTGATAGTACTGATTTATTTGTCATCTCTAATGTCCGTCTCTGTCACCTCTACATCAACTTCTCCCCCTTTAGCTTTAACCACTTTTCTTCCAGGAATGATCTAAAAGACCTACCTGCCTCCATTCTCTTCTATTCCATTCCATCCAAAACAGATTAATTTTCCTCATGTATTTTGTTGTTGCTGTTGTTCGATTGTGCCCAACTCTTAGAGACACCATTTGGAGACTATCTTGCCAAAGATGCTGAAGTAATAAGGAAACTGAGGCAAGCAGGGTTAAAAATGACTTGTCCAGGGTTATACAGCTAGTGTCTGAGGCCAGATTTGAATTCAAGATGAGTCTTCCTGACTTCAGGCCTACTTAGCTGCCTTTTCTAAAAAAAAAAAGCTCTGATCAAACTATAGCATTTTCAAAACATTTTAATTTCTTTGAATGCCACAAAAACTTGGTCTGATTTGAAACTCTTTTGTGGCCTAGCCCTAATTTCTTTGTCCAACCCTGTCTACTCTTTCCCTTCACATACTTTACATTCCAACCAAAAGGGATTATTCAACATTCCCTAAATATAGTCAATGACATAATGCTGAAAGAGATCTTAGATCTTTCATTCTACAAATGAAGAAACCTCCATGCCTTGATTACATTCTCTTCTCTGCCTCAAAGTCCTTCCTTTGTTGTTTTTGTTCAGTTTTGGTGTCCTACTCTTCTTGACCCCATTTGAGATTTTCTTGGTAGACATACTGGAGTGGTTTGCTACTTCCTTCTCTAGCGCATTTTACAGATGAGGAAACTGAGACAGTTAAATGATTTTCCTAGGGTCACACAATGTCTCAGGCAGATTGAACTCAGGCCCAGCACTCTATCCATTGAGCCATTCTTCAAATCCCAGCTCAGATGCCATATTCTCCATAAAATCTTCTTAGCTTCCCTGGACAGGAGATTCCTTTCAACAAGCTCTTTGTTGAGAGCTTCCTTTCTTTAATGGGACAAATATCTAGAGTTGAAAGTGATCTCAGGCTATCTAGAAAGGCTCTCTCATTTTATAGATGAGAAAATTTGAAACCTAGATGGTTAAGAAACTTGCCCAAGATAAAAAAAAAAAAAATTAATATTACAAGTAGAGTTTGAACCAAGGTCCTATGGCTCCAAAACTAAGGTTCTTTCTGGTAACATATCCTTATCACATTCTACATTTTATGCTCATTCTCCATACATATGTCCTATTTACCCTATTAGATCATTAGCACTTTAAATCAGTTACCAGGTCTTTTTTTATTTAAAAAAAAATCTTCCAGTATACCCAACATAGTGTATTACACAATGTAGTCAATCAATCACTAAACATTTATTAAATGACTTCTATGTGCCAGACACAGTGTAAAATGCTGGAATACTTAGGACATATATAAAGTTGCAAAAAAATAGTCCCTGTCCTCAAAAAGCTTACAATCTAATGAGGAGATAACATGCAAACAAATATATATAAAGCAAGCTATATACAGAATGAATGGGAAGCAATTAACAGAGAGAGAGAGAGAGAGAGAGACAGACAGAGAGAGAGAGAGAGAAAGAGAGAGAGAGAGAGAGAGAGAGAGAGAGAGAGAGAGAGTGAGCACTGGAATTAAATAGGAATGGGGAAGACTTCCACTAAAAGAAGGATTTTAGTTGGTACTTGAAGAAGCTAGGAAGGTTAGTTGGTGATAGTAGGTGAAGCAGAGAAGGGAAAACATTCCATGCCTGGAGGAAAAGCCAGAAAAAATGCCTGGGGCTGAAAAATGGAAATATCATGTTTCATCAATAGCCAGGAGGTCAATATCACTGGCTAAAAGAGTAAGTTGTTTAGGAATAAGGTGTAAGAAGACTGGAAAGGTGGGGAGGGAAGTGCTAGTTTATGAAGGGCTTTGAATACTGAATAGAACATTTTGTATTTGCTCCTGGAAGATATAGATTATAAGAAAACTAGAAAGGTGGGGGAGTTAGATTATAAAATGTTCTGGCTGACAAAGCATTTACTCTTTGATCCTGGAGGCAATAGGGAGCCACTGTGCTTTATTTATTTATTTATTTTTCTATCTATCTATCTATCTATCTATCTATTTATTCATTCATTCATTCATTCATGCATTCATTTATTCATTTCTTTTTTTTGCTTGTTCATTTATTCATTTATTTGTTTGTTTGTTTGCTTGTTTATTTATTTAAAATCTTAACTTCTGTGTATTGGCTCATAGGTGGAAGAGTGGCAAGGGTGGGCAATGGGGGTCAAGTGACTTGCCCAGGGTCACACAGCTGGGAAGTGTCTGTCAGATTTGAACCGAGGACCTCCTGTCTCTAGGCCTGACTCAATCCAATGAACTACCCAGCTGCCCCCCCACTGTAATTTATTGAATAGGGATTATGGCCTGGTCAGACCTGAGCTTTAGGAAAATCATTTCAGTGACTGAATGGAGGATGCTTTGGAGTGGGGAGAGAATTTAGGTGGGCAGGTTCACTGGAATGTTATTACAATAATTAATAGTCTAGGTAAGAGGTGATAAGGGCTTGCAAGAGAGTGTAGCAGAATCAGAGCAGAGAAGGAAGCATATTTGAGAGATGTTGCAAAGGTAGAATCGGTAGGCTTTGTTCACAACTTGGATATGGGGAGTGAGTGAGAGTGAGGAGTTGAGGATGACTCCTAAAATTTGAACCCAAGGGACTGAGAGGATGGCTTTGCCCTCTATAGTAAAGGGGAAGGTGGTAGAGAATTTGGGGAAAAGATAATGAGTTTGGTTTTGGACACACTGAGCTTAAGATTTAACACTAGTTTTGGAGCCATAAGACCTTGGTTCAAGTCCTACAGGACATACAGTTCAAGATGTCTGAAAGATAAGTTGTTTCTCCAAACTGGAGGTCAACAAAGAAGTTTAGGGAAGGTTAGGAAGATTTGAGAAGCTTTGGCAGACAGAGAGTAATTAAATCAGCGAGAAGGGGATGAGATCACCAAGTGAAGTAGTATAGAGGGTAAAGAGAAAAGACTAGATTTAAATCCTCCCAGGCTACAGAATATCTCTTTTCTTCCAGTTGTCTCTGTCTGGATAAGAAAGACCCTTAGCTCAGAGAGTCCTGCTTAAAGCATAACTTCAAAATCTGCCTTTATTAAAGTTGCTGCTACTGTATTTCAATAGTTGATTATTTGATCCTTTATATTACTCTCTGTGTAAGTCAATGAGTGCTCAAAATTTAAAACCTCTTAAGAAAATATTCCAGTGTCCAAATAAGTCTATCTCTATTTCCGTGTGATCTGTGACCACAGCTTTAAGTCCCTTTTCTAGTTTGCCTATTCTAATCGATGCCACAGACATATAGCCTCCAAAATAATTTAATTTCTATTTAATCAATACTTTTGATAGCTTTCACCCCTGAAACCTCACTTCTCCTTTTTAATTTCTTACTTGAAATATTTGAAAATTTTTCCAAATAAATCATGTTGATGGTGTTGTCAGGGCAATCCTCAGGCAGAGATTGTAGACATGGATATTTGATGGCTTCTTTTAGATCACATTTCAGAAAAGGGCATCATTTTTCAAAGAATATATTTCTGAAGAACATGCAGTTGCTGCCCAACATCTAGCAAAGGTTATTTCTACTAATCCTAGATTTTCTCAGTCTGATCTCATGGAAAGAGCTAAGTACAGTGCCTGCCAAATAATAGGTGCTTAATAAATATCCTTTCCCCTATCCATACTACCCCCTAATTCTTGGAGTCCTCTTTAATTATTCATCTTTTAATCTCCTTTATAGGTGTTCATGATTGATCCCCAAATGAATTTTTCATTTCTGTGCCACTTGATACCATTCTTATTTACCTGAAGAGCTGTTAATAGTCTTTAGCTTTTTCCCTCTGTTCTTAGCTCATTTTTCTTCTCCTTTTATGATCTTTTCCTTAGAAATTTCATTCATTCTCATTCCTTTAAATCTGGGGTCCAGGGGTCCTTTGGACCTTGGAGGTCCGGTGGAGGATGAAGGTGTCAGCGAGATGAGAAGGAAAATGACAGATAGTTATCACTTTAACCTGTTGCCAGGCAAAGCAGAAAAACTGCTCTGACCAGGCCTGGGCTGAGTTTATTTTACATACTTTAAAGATTACACATATGGTTGGCATGGAAATTCATTTTTCAACATACATCTTTTCTTGGAGATAATGAATAAGCCATACATTAACTTTGTTACTAACAACTTTTCATTCTCCAGTAACTTTCAATATTTTTCAAAGGTAGGTGGGGTGGGACATACCAGTCTTTTCAAGGAACAACTCTATTTTTCATCCATTGTCCTTCTTATGTGTGTGGAAACAGTCCTAGCTTGTTATTATGCAAACTCCTGTGCATGAGAGTAAAAAATCTAGGTACAGATTTGTTGAAGTTTAAAATCTTTAGCATTAACTCACTATCTGCTGGGTTGTTATGAAGTGACCTTTAGGGGAATTTCTGTATCATTACATGTAAGGGTGGGGTTTTCCTGGGAGTCTATAGAGGCTTTAGTAACAACCTTTACTGTTCTTCTATATTTCCCTGGGGCTGAGTAGGGATATTGATCACAATAATTCCAATAATAAGGAGTGTTAGTAAGAGAAGAGTGACACAGGGGAGTATGAATGGGTTTTTCCATCCTCCCTGAGGGCTGCTCTGATCCTACTCTGTGACCATGTCAGACAGGATGGGTTTGATGGCTCCTAGCACTTCAACTATTCAAAGTTCACAGATATCTCCTGATGTACAATTCCTCTTTCAGGTACTATTGGGTTTCAGAGATGTTTGGATTAAGTTCTTATCTCCCTAATAAACTATAAATACCTTTAGAGTCTATGTCTTATCTAAATACTATAGTCAGTACCTAATACATATACAATGTCAAGTACATAGTAGGTATTTGATATATGCTTATTAATTGAATTAATAATTAGCTATAATATTAATTAATGAATAAGTTTTGAATAAAATAATTTTCTACTTTGTTGAAGGCACTGAATAAATCTTTATTGTTTCATATTGTTTTTATTCATAGAAGTTTAGGAAAGCTGTCTTAGATTTGTCTATTTGTCAACTGTGGCCCTGTTACTTTTTAAGAGAAAATTATTGTTGCCAATTCAATTATAGATATCCACTTACCCACTTATTTTCTTTTAAATATTTTGTCATAATCCCCAAATTTCTCCAAGATATTGTTTTCTTTTACATTCACTGAGGGAAGGTAGTATTGGATAAAGAAAAGAACCCTAGACTTTCATACAAAGGCCCTGAGTTCATGCCAGTTTTACCTCTAATCAGCTGAGTGAACTCAGCAAAGTGACTTTAGGTCTCTGAATCTTAATATCCTATAAAGCTAAGAGAAAAATATGTGTACTATGTTTCTAAATAAGTTTATGATCAAAGTGTTTTGTAATATGTTATCTAACATGCTAGATAAATAAGAGCTGAAGAAACAGCTGAGAGTGTTACTTCTTAATGGAAGAGGGCAGATTTGATTTCCTACTCTATTGATGACTTTTGACAGAATCATAAATTATTGGATTAAGTTGTTATCTTTATTATTTTTTACCTTACCTTCCATCTGAGAATTAGTACTGTATATTGGTTCCTAGGAAGAAGAGTGGCAAGGGCTAGGCAATGGGGTTAAGTGACTTGCTCAGGATCACATAGAAAGTGTCTGAGGCCAGATTTGAACCCTCAACCTCCTCCCATCTCTAGGCCTGACTTTTGATCCTCTGAGCAACCTAGCTGTCCCTTTAAGCTGTTGTCTTTAACTAAAAATACAAATTGTTGACTTCACATGAATTAATATTATGCTCATTAAACTCTTCTTAGTCTCTGACATCTTTACTCATATTTTGTGGTTTAGTGTCTTCCTCCAGGACTGACTTTCTTATGAAGATGAAGAACCACACAGGCCTGATTGAATTTACCTTGCTGGGAATCCCTCACACTGAGGGTTTGGAGACAATGTTCTTTGTCATATTCTTCTTCATCTACCTCTTTACCCTGGTAGGGAACTCACTCATTCTTATGGCCATCCTGTCTTCCTCTAACCTTCACACACCCATGTATTTCTTCTTGGGATTTTTGTCTATTTTTGACATATTTTTCCCTTCAGTGACCTCTCCAAAAATGCTATTGTACCTCTCTGGGCAAAGTCAAGCTATCTCTTATAGAGGCTGTGCCTCCCAGCTCTTCTTCTACCATTTCTTGGGGTGTACTGAGGGTGTTTTATATTCTGTAATGGCTTATGACCGTTTTGTTGCCATTTGTCACCCATTGAGATATATGGTCATTATGAATTCTAGACTTTGTGTGATCCTAGTTATGGCTGCCTGTATGGTGGGCTGTATTGATGCTACCATCTTGACTGCATTCACTTTTTCATTACCCTATTGTGGCCCAAATGAAGTGGACTATTACTTTTGTGATATTCCTGCTGTCATCCCCCTGGCCTGTGCTGATAGTTCCCTAGCCCAGAGAGTGGGTTTCACTAATGTTGGTCTTTTGGCTTTAACATTATTTTTCACTATTCTTGTGTCCTATACTCGCATTGGGATAGCCATTTTGAGAATCCGTTCAGCTGAAGGCAGGAGTAAAGCTTTCTCCACCTGTAGTGCCCACCTCACTGCAATCCTATGTGCCTATGGACCAGTTATCATTATCTACATGCAGTCCACACCTAACCCCTTGCTTGGTGCTGTGGTTCAAATACTGAATAACCTTGTCTCCCCTATGCTGAACTCCTTAATCTATTCTTTGAGGAATAAGGAAGTAAAGAAAGCCCTGAAAAAGGTATTATACAGGTCTGGAATTATTGTAGAGATGTAACTAATGGACCAAGTCTATTTCTCACAATTGTCTTTTCAGATGCTCTTCTGTCATTTTGTCCTTTCTGGGTTTTCTCTCAGAATAAAGTGGTAAAAGGCACAAGTTTTTCCCATCATTTCTACTTTTTTTTTCTACCTCTAACATCTAAGATATGGATACTTTTATAACCTTATTATCCTGGAACAAACCTTAGGGAAAAAAAAAAAACAGCATTCTTAGAATATGACAGCCATGGTATAGGGGTGAAAGCTACAGAAGTACTAACTGGGCCACTAGTTTTTCCTTATACAATTTGGCAACATATCAAGAGCATCTGATTGGATTTTCCTTTCTTTTTTGTGTCCTCACTCTGATCTTGTCCTGTTTGGTCAAAGATATATTTTCTCATATTGTTTTTTCAAGAAAAGTCATTGTGTATTAGTCTTCTGCAAGGAAGAAGTATTATATAGACTCATTCATTGTTTTAACAAAATTATTAGAAAAGTATTTGTTGATTACTGAATATAAGACATTATCTAGATATTGAGAGGATTATCAGTCAATGAGAATTGATTAAATGCTTATGAAGTATCAGACACTCTTTGTTGGGGGTATACTCAAGCTATTTAAATGGGTTAGTGATATCTTCCCAACAATATAGACTACAACCATCCATGTCTATCCCTCCTGTGCAATTCTTGTCCACATTATCCTATAAGTTTCGCCTTAGCCTATAAGAATCCACTCAACACACTTTCCTTCATTTTTTTTTTTAATATTAAAAACATGCCAGTGGAAATCTCTGGCTGTTCATCCCTTTCACCTCAGCAAACTTAGGCACTGGAGGGAAGAGGGGAAGACGGAGAATACCAATTAAAAATTGAAATTATCCCTGCCCTCAAGGAGTTTACATTCTGCTCAGAGAGGCAACATGTTTGTTATATGCTTAAGAATATACAAAATCAAGACATGTAATTTGGGAGTGAGGAGGGTACTAGTATCTATGAGGATGAGCTATTGAGATCAGAAAAGTCTTTATATAAAAAGCAGACTTTGAACTAAGCTTTGAAGGAAAGTAAGGTTTTTAAGCCATGGAGAGATAAGGAGGTGATAAGAAGCATTATAGAAGGCCTGTGCAAAAGTATAGATGGGCAAATACTATGTTCAAGGAATAGCCAGACCTGTTTGTCTAGGCTATAAAATGTATGAAAGGGAGTAATGTATAATAAGCCTGGAGAGATGGATTGGAACCAAGTTGTAAAGGAATTTAAATAACACAAAAAGTTTTCATTTGATTCTAAAAATCAGCACCTGAAATGCATTGAGTAGCGGAATGACATTGTCATTCATGTTTTAGGGAGAAAATAAAAACATTATGATTATTGTGTGGAGCAGGGATTGAAGAGGGCACAGACAAGCTAAGAAAGTGATTTTGGATCTTATAATAATAAATGTTTCCTGACCTTATGCAAGTTATAGTTGAGTAAAGAAATAAAGGTCTATACAAATAATCATAATATAATATAAAATGTGAAAGTAAAGTAGGAGATTCAAAGTATTATCTATGTTTTATCAAAGCAGAGAGACAACTTCTACCTTATGAGCATCAGGGAAGTTTCATGAACTCTTCTTCCAAGGCCTTCTTAGTCCTAATTTTAGTCTTATCTGTACTGGGAATAGCACTAAGTAAAATGTGGAGTGACTCAATGTATGTGGAGTTATGCTACTCGTGGATAATTTTACTTTATTTTTTAAAATAATCCTTTTCTTTCTGTCTTAGAATTGTTACTAAGTATTGGTTTTAAATCAGAAGACTGGTAAGATCTAGCCATTGGGATTAAATGATGACTTTCCCAGGGTCACATAACTAGGAAGTGTCTGAGGCCAGATTTGAATTTAGGTCCTCTTGATATGTATACACACACACACACACACATGCATGTACTTAAAGAGTAAATTAAGCATGTAGTAATACTCTCTGGGGTCACTTTTCTAGATCCCAGGCCATTATATTTTTTTCACCTTTACCCTGGGACATTGAAGTTTTTCTTCTTTAAATGCCACTTACTCAAACCCCGATTCTGAGTGTGTCTCCCCATCCTTTCCCCTACCAGTGACTGGCACTGAAGTTCTGTTTAATCAAAATCAATTAATTTTTATCAAGGAATATTTACTTCAAAGATATAGTACCACCATCTCAGGAGCATACTATTTCCTATACCACCTCATTCTCTGGGGAAGGTGGGCCCAGACTTAATTCTTATGAAATACCAGTCCCAACAATTTCAGGTCCAAATGTTGCATCAATGCCAAATTTGTCATTGTTTTCTATCTTATTGGTCTGGATCCAAAAGGACACTTTTCACTCTTCTGGGTACCAAATCAGGGCTAGCTACATAACATAGCATAGATTCAATTCTAGAATGCTAGAACACCTAGAAGAAATTTTTAGAAATTCACAAGATTGTAGCTTTTAATTGCTCTACCCAAAATGGAAGAATAAATGCCAAGTGAAAGGACCAAGGTCTGTTTTCAAAGGACCACATTTGACCTGGAGGAAGAGGGCCTAAGACCTTTCGCCTTACAGAATTGTCTATCAGTGGACACTGGCAGCAAAGCAGTTAAACCAAGAATAGATGTTCACTAAGAGAGATGGCCAAGGTCTTTTAAAAAGGTACTCATAGTTCCAGTTCCACAACTGCAGCCAGTCAAAACTTCTACTGTCTGCTGAAGGATCAGCAAACCAGAATCAGTTACAGCTTTTCTCCTGACACTCCAAAGTTTCTCCAAAACACTTTTCATAACATGTTATCTCGAATCTCCTGGAGACAGGCTCCATAGCTTCCTCCACATCAACAGATACATTAGCAAAATGTGCTGATACGCTCTATGTATGTGCTAATACAAAGGTAGCTTTAAAGGAGGAGGAATTAGTTCAAGAAACTACTCTTTGAAAGAGACTAGTGCTTGGTCTTTTTTGAAAAGCCATTTTACAAATTTTGCTTTTGGTAAAAATTCTTTGGACTGCAATAGCATCTATTCAGATAATTGTTTAATAGGAATTTTGGTGGTTTCTACTCAGATGTGCTAAATATTTTGAATTTGTTGATCTTATTGCCATTTGCTTTTTTTATACAATAGAATCTAGACAAAAAAAGGATTCTGATTCAATACAAATTTTAGTTTAGTAAAGAATTGAATAGTAATTATTAGATGTCTAGGCTTATCCTAGATTTTTTAGATATCATTTATAATCTTATGCAATGGGCTTAGTACATAATATATATGTTATTTGAGTGATTGATTAATTTTATTTTTGAGAAAGACTTGAATTGGTAAGAAACAATAAAAGACTTTTATTTTTTATTTATTTATTTGTTCATTATTTATTTGTTTGTTTGTTTGTTTTTGTTGTTCACAATTTTGCAGTATTGTATCAGAAAATTGGCTTTTATACAGTGTGTATGGGAGAATTTGTTAGATGTCAAAAGGCCAATAGCAATTTCTGACACATAGGAGAGGAGTAGAAATGAAGGCACACAAACTAGGCAACATGCAATGTGACTTTGAGGCAGAGTGAGAGGAGAACAACACCTGGAATAAAGTTCTATCTCAAATACTAGTTATGTGACCTTGGGCTAGTCACTTAACCTTATCTAGGCCCTCTGTTTCTATATCTGTACAATGAGACCACAAAAATCACTGATCTCTGAAGTCTTTTTGAGATCTATGTCAATGATCTTATGATTATATTTCAAATGCTGAACTAGGTTTATGGGAGTTAAGAGTTACTTCCTAAAGATTATATACTCAAAGCCTCTGATTTTACAGATGAGGAAACTGAGGCACAGATGTCTCTGAACCATGGCTTGTTCAGGGGCATGCTGGTGGTAAGTAGCAGAGCCAGAATTTGAAACCAGGTCATTTGTCTCCAATTCAAATACTCTTATAATGTCCTTGAGGATAAGAATTGTTTTTCATCTCTGTCATTGTGTCCCCAGAACCTAGAAATGCAATTTGAATATAGTATGTAAACATAAAAGTAAATAATTAATAAATGCATAATAATAGAATGTGTCAGATGAAGAAAATATTAATTGAGACTCGCAGCTCAAAAATTACAATGAAATCAGAGTACTAATGTCATCTTATTTAAGCAAATTATAATGCTGAAAAACAGGATAAACTGAGACAATTCCTCTCTCTTTTCCATAGTTTCCAGACTAACCATCATGACATCATGACTATGCTAATAGGAGAAAATGCGATTTAGCTCCCAAGGGGCCTCTTATCCACAAATGTTCCCCAATTCTCATTTCCCTAAGGCAGAACAGCTTCTAGGAACCACTGGTTTAGAAGGTATTTCTCAAGTACTATTCTCTTGGAGATGGATATAGAAATCAGTATATTTATCAAATTACTGTCTTCCTTAGGTACATACCTGTAAATGCAGGTTTTTAGGGAGGCTGAGGCAGGTGAATTGCTTGAGATTTGGAGTTCTGAGCTATAATAACATTAAAGCTGATAAACTGATCTCAGAAAGTCTGGCACCGAAACTTTCATGCTAATCAACAGTAAGATTGGACCTCTAAGCAGGCACTTCATTTCCAGCCTTGCTAAGATAGAGAGACCTGGTTTCCTTCCTCCTCTCCACAAAAACGTCTGGTCCCTGTGATAGAATTAATCTCTGGTACTTATTTTATTCATTTAAAACATTCTGAGAAGGAATTCATAGATGCATCATCTGATGAGCAAAGTGGTACATAGCACAAAAATGTTAAAGACCTCTGATGTAAGGGGATGTCTAGGTCATGTGACCAAGGAGATAAAGGATTAAACCCAAATAAAGAGAACAAGAAGCTCAACCAGATGGCAGTCTAAAGAATTAACACTGAGGAAGGCTAATCCCTAAAGATTTCATTCAGCATCCCTCCTCCACTAGCCTCCATATTTTATCTTAGTATAAAAACAGACTTGAGCTTTGAAGGAATGCAGGAATTCAACAGGTAAAGAGTGTTCCATGTTAATGAATCATATGAGCAAATGTGAAGACATGTTTAAGGAATGGTGCTTAATCCAATTTGGCAAGAATTAAAGATACAAGAAAGGAAACAGGGCAATAAAAGGCTTAAAAGATGCTCTCTTTACTGTATCCCTTAACCCAGGGGTTGGCAACCTTTTTGGCCGTGAGAGCCATAAACGCCACATTTTTTAAAATGTAATTTCGTGAGAGCCATACAGTGCTCACAGTGCCGCTCCTGTAATAAATAGCGCCTGAAAAAAAAAATTGACTTTATGGCTCCTGCAGAAAGAGCCATACGTTGCCAACCCCTGCCTTAACCTCTCAGAGCTCATCCCTTCTCTTACATCTTATTTGTTCAAGTTTCTTGATATCTCTACAAGAAAGATTTCAGGAGCAACTTTGAATTGCTCTTTGCTTTAGGAGAAGATATTTAAAGTCTGGATAGGATAGAGAAGTCATTTAATGAAGGTAGGTTTAGAAGGCAAAATAAACTGTTCAGATGAAGCTCTATGTTGCAGAAGCTCTATGATGCATCCTATCACTTTGTCATCATATCAGTAACTGGCACTAATGGGCCTCATTGGGATAATTTGCATTCCAGTTTCTGCAACAACACAGAATAGAAACAAATACCCCTAGACTTATTTCTCTGAGATAGGGTAAAAGAGAGAAGCAAGACCTTCCCTTTAACCAGTTCAGTTCATGACATCTATTCTAAGAATAGTAGTTAAGAGTCTGGGAAGAGTGAAACCAAAAAGATGGCTAAAAAAAGAGCTTAAGAACAGCTGGGTCTTACTATTTTTAAAGATGCAGACAACCAATCAAAGAAGGTCTACATTAAAAATAAATTGGGGGGGGGGGCAGCTGGGTGGTTCAGTGGATTGAGAACCAAGCCTAGAGATGCAAGGTCCTAGGTTCAAATCTGGCCTCAGACATTTCCTAGTTGTGTGACTCTGGGCAAGTCACTTAACCCTCATTGCCTAGCCCTAACCACTCTTCTGCCAATACACAGTATTGATTCAAAGGCAAGAAGGTAAGGGTTTAAAAATGTATGTTTTTTTCTTTTCTTGTTATGAATTTCACATCAACAAACATAAATATTTTTATATGCAATGAAGACTAGAAAATGAGGATTGAATTTGAATGAATGAATGAATGAATGAATAAAAAAGCACTTATTAAGTCATTACTATGTGCCAAGCACTGTCCTAAACACTGGGTACATAAATATTAAAACAATGACAGAAGTCTACATTGCAATAGCTAGGGAAGGACATTTTGGTCTGGAAAATTACAGGAATGGTAATAAGGTCATAAGGGAGCAGACTAAATAGACACACTCCATTGGTAAACAATGACAAATCATTTTGTTTTGAGTTAATGGTTCCAGTACAGGGAGAAAAATAGTATGTAAGCAGCATGACAATTGGCAAGGATGCTTTGGAGGAGGGGTTGGGAGAGAAAGAAATGAATACAAATATGAAATTATGGATTTTTGCCAAGTATGGAATGTAATTTAAAAATAAAAATATAAATTTAATTTAATACCGTAGAAGCAATGCTCTCTTGTTTGTGTCCCATTATGAACTTCCCTCTGCTATCTTCTGTCTAGTTTAAAAATATTTTCTGTATAATCTTGTTTTTCTTTCCTTTAAATTAATTATTTCTACCTCCTGATGTTTCTCTACAATCCTGCACCAACGAAACAATGCCAACAAATAAAGTCTGTCTTTTATAAAAGGAATTATAATCAAACAAAACAAATTGACACACTGATCATATGTGAAAATGTGTATCTCATTTTCCACTGTAAAAGGGTAATTAGATAGGTGACTATGGTAGTTGGTGAGCAAGGCTAGGAATTGAATCTGCTTATATCGAACAGATTTGAAGACAGGAAAAGTGATTTTTTTTATCACAGGAAGAGTTGGGCCTGATAAAGCCTGTGTAACAGTAGAATGGTCATACTGAAAATTTCTGAGCTTTAGTTGCTGCATTCTACCTAGCAACTGGGCTATTAGAAGACACCATCATTTTTGAGGGGAATAAATTTTTAAAGGGCCGGTATTAAACTAAATTTTTTCCTGTTTGAGGCTTGAGACATCAAGAAGGTGCATATAGTGGTTGTGATAATGGGGGTTATGGTTAGCTTATATCAGGCCATACTCCTTTGTTACAACATACTTTTTGTAGTGATTCCTAATTTCATTTATTTTGTTATGTATGGTGTGGTGAAATGGCTGAAGATTGAAACAGAAAAAATGTTATCATGTATCCCTGTGATAAAGAACTATTGTACTAGGAAAAAGGTTATGGGCAAACTATTTGGGAAAAATGTTGCAGATAAGGATGAGACTGAATTGAAGATAATAATGTTAGCTCTAAAAGAAGGAATAGCAAAGATGGAGACCAAATTAGAGAAAATGAATGGGAAGTTGGAGGAAATGAAAACCAGCAAAGCAAAACAAGAGACCCAAGTAAAGGAAAATGATAACACAGGTGTTCAGGAACAAAGCAATGGTAGGGCGTCAGTGCTTCCACTATGCAATATGACATGTCTTCCCTGGATACAGGGGTGGTACATATTAAAATACACAAGCTGTTTACTAGTTCAAATTTGGAACACCTAAATAGAAGAATGCCTAAATATTTCAAAGAACCTATGAGGTGTGTAAAGGAATTTAAAAGAGCAATTAGGTTATTTGATCCCATATTTGAAGACATGGAACTTTTGTTATCTGAATTATTCATCAAAAGAGAGAAAGAGCAATTTATTAGGGAAACAAGGGAAAATCCAAATTTAACTTCTTGGCTTACAGATGGACAGAATTTAAATTTTCCAATGCACAGAACTTATGTTTCTTAGATCAAGCTAGGTAAGCTTTGTTGGAAGCAATGGGAAATTTTGCAAAAAGACCTGACACATGGGAGAAATTTGAGAAATTAAAACAGGAACTAGGGGAACATCCTTCTATGTTTTTGGATAGGGTCGTTGACATGGGAGAAAATTTACTGGGATTTACAGATTTGTCTTAGAACTACTTACAACATATAAGGAGATGGTTGTGAAGGGGAGCTGTCTACCAGTGAAAAATTGTTTTAGAATTCACTGCCCAGGGTGGGACTCTCTTAGCTTAGAAGAATTAAGGAAAGCTGCAACATATGGTTTTTTTTTTTTGTTTTTTTTTGTTTTTTTTTTTTTTTTTCTGGAGAGAAGGAATGTAAGGGTGAAGAAAAAGATGAACTTGTACTGGAATTGAGATCACAATTGAAGGAAACTAACAAAAACTAAGAGAAAGAGATATAAAGGAGGTTAAAGCCATGGCTATATTGCAAACATATAAACTAAGGAAAGATTATGTACAAAGGCAGCAAAGAAATGGCCAAAAAAAGTGTTTCCTCTGTGGGAAGCCAGGTCATTTCATCAAGGAATGTAGGTTAAAAGCCCAAATAGACAACAGGGCATATGCTTATGGGAATAATAGAAGAGGAGGTTGGAGAGACAATAGAAATAATAACAGCAACAGACAATAACATGGCCAATGTTGTTCCCAGGTGTGTGGTAACTCTGGAATCCAAGCCCCAAATCTGAGTACTATACAACAATTCATTAAAGAAGGCAGAAGACCTAAATACTCAACAACAGCAGGTTGGGGTATAAAGCAAGCAGGTCAATTATGAAACCATATTGTGAGGGATGCAGGAATAAAAAGCATTACCAAAAGGGATGGAGGAAATGGAAATAATGACAGAGATTTTGGCTAGTCCCTGTACAACAGTGGTGAGTAGAGTCTGTGGAAAGTGTGATATTTGTATGAGATTTAATCAAGGATTATTTAAGAAGATAGGTCTAGGGTGCAGACTGTTAGTTTATACTCCATTTGAGAGCATACAAATTGATTTTATTAACATGCCTAAAGCTGGGAGTTTTAAATATTGTCTGGTAATAGTTGACAGGTTGATAAGTTGGCCAGAAGCATTTCCTGCAAATAAGAACAATGCAGTGTTTGTAGTAAAAGTATTATTGAAGGAGATAAACTAGTTTTCTGTCAGGAGCTATTAAGAGAAATTAGAACCTCATGTAGATATTTTTATCTGGATCCCCTCAAAAGATCAATACAGACAGGCAGAAACGTATATTGGTTTTTCTCCCTTTCGGGTCGAGAAACCGGAGTGGGATATCTAAGATAAAAATCTGAGATTCCTCTTTTGATTCCTTTCATAATTCTCACCTTCCTTCAACATGCATTATAGTCTTATTGAAAAAGCTTTGGGCTCTCAGCACTCCAGCAGGAGGGGGGCTAACTCTGTTCCCCTTTGACTGAGAACACAGATGGCTGGTTCGGCCAAGGTTGAACCCTTGGCAGGGCATTTTGCCCAGAATTAAAGGAAGATAATGAGGCTCAAAAAATTGTTTAATAGGGGGCAGCTGGTAGCTCAGTGGATTGAGAGTCAGGCCTAGAGATGGGAGGTCCTAGGTTCAAATCTGACCTCAGACACTTCCCAGCTGTGTGACCCTGGGCAAGTCACTTGACCCCCATTGCCTACCCTTACCACTCTTCTGCCTTGGAGCCAATACACAGTATTGACTCCAAGACGGAAGGTAAGGGTTTTTAAAAAAAAAATTGTTTAATACCATCAAGGTTGAGAACTTCAGGGGCTTTCTGGCCTAATGAGATGTCCCAGGCTCCACTTAAAGATAACACATATAGTTGATAGTTTAGCATAGGTTTTTTATCTATACCTGGAGGCTTCTAAGGCTTTTGTTTTGATTATAGTAAAAATCCTGCTCTCTGTAACCGTGAGAAACTTTCTTGGGCTTTTGGGGGAAGGGGATCTTTAATTTCCTTTATAATAAAGTGGTGACTTCAGTATATCTTGAAGTACTATGAGCTAACAAGCCGTGCTTCCAATCTGTTTCATTCTTTGCATCCAACAACCACCCTAGGCCACTCAGATTAGTCTCTGGATATAGAGCAGGATCTCTATAGTTTTCATACTCCTTACCATCCACAGAGCTCTAGACAGATGGAAAGGTTGAACAGAGAGATCAAGACACTGCTTGGAAAAATCTGTTTAGAGACTCATTTAAAATGGACTGAAATACTACCTCTAGTGCTTTTCTATATCTGTACAAGACTGAGTAGGGATTTGCATACTTCTCCATCTGAACTGCTGTATGCTCATGCCCCATTACAAGCCAAAATGTGTCAGCCTCATTTTATTTCTATGTTGGGAGATTATTGCCAATTTGTAGCTTATATAAAATCATTACGAAGGAGACTTAGAGAGCTCCATGAAATGGGGATAATCCAACAAGCCATACCACTTGATTATTCCCTACATAATATAAAACCTGGGGATTCAGTTTTTCTTAAGAACTTTAATAGGAAATCGCCCACAAAAGAGAAATGGCAAGGTCCATTCAAAGTTTTGCTCAGTAGTCCATCATCTAAAGGTTTTGGGGAAGGATGCATGGTTTCACTGTTCCAATGTAAAAACCCAAAAAGCTCATAGAAATAGGAAAAATCAGAGTAAAGATAGTGATCAGAATGATGAAAATTAAGATAGAACTCAGGCAGAAGTAGAATTAGGAGATAGGGAGGCAGAAGTTCCTGAAATTTAGTCAGAAGAAGCAGAAAGTGAGAAATATCAGTCAAGTGTAGACATATGACAAGTATAGACAACCAGCAGAAAGTTCAAAGAGGAGCATTCCAGTGGGAGAATAACAGCAGCCCAGAGGGAAAGCTTGAAAAAAAGACTCAAGAACAGAAAGAGAACAGAACCTTTGGAGCTGAAAGGACAGAAAAGACAGTTAAGGCTGTGAATTTTGTATGTAAGAAGAGGATCAGACTGTGTAAAACATTATGTAAGGAAAAGTGCTCCAAAAATACATAAACATATGTTCATATTTTAGAAGCATCCAACATGCACATATAGGGAAGAAAGAAGATTCAATAGTCAAATTCAGAAGGGAAGCATGTGGAGTCAAAGTAAGTATGTACATCCAACACGACATATGATTAGGATACATGTTTCACAAAATGTATATAGTTTGCTGACCCCATGTAGATAAATGGGAGTCTTTATGGTGGAAAAGAAATTTCTGGATAAGTACATAGTTAGGATTAGATCCATAATGTATTAATTGAATAGAAGTATCTATAGATTTTCTATTTGATTAGTATTAAGGCATAGATAGGATTTAAAATAATGAAAGTAGAATATATTTTGTAGATATGTTAATATATTTGTATATATATATATACACACACATACTTGTATTATAGAATTGTTACACTTATGTAAATATTTATTGTAATTATATATCATATGTATAAAGTCTAGATATAGCAGAAGATAGAAAGTTTAGTTCTAAAGTTAATGCAAAAATTTAAGTATAGGGTTAAGAATTAGTATAGAAACTAGGAAATAGACTGTTTGAATTATTCAGATTAGAGTTTTAAACTGCAGTTGCAGAAGATTTTTTTTCCTTAAATAGGGTTTGTTGTAAAAGCTACAGCTAAAACTGCGTTTAGTGGAATTTTTTTGGTTTTTAAATGTTGTTTTAAAGGGATTAGTAGTAGAAGGATTGTTGTATTAATTTAGTATTATAGGAGTTGATGACAATTGCTTTAGAAATAGTTATTCTAGTGTTATGGTACTGTATGAGTTTGAAAGTTGTAATAGAGATAGGATATATTCATGTTTGCTATATTGTTTTGGAATGTACAAATGTTCTGTAGTGTTGAAACTTTGTAATTAGTTTGTAAACCCTACCCTTACCTTTTTCTTTCCTGGGGGGATATTCAAGTTTAGGAATAGTTAAGATAGACTATAGCATAGGAAGTGTAGGGGTGGTTTATTGTTTTGGGGTTTAGATAATAGAATAAAAATTAAAGGTAAATATCAAGGTTCACAAAAATGAACCTAGGAGGTTCATATTTGCAAAAGGGGACAACTGATAGATAGAAACTTGGGAAGAAAATAATAAACCAGAATGGAGATACAGAGTTGATGGAATGAAGGAAACCAGGAAGTACAGGGGAAGACCTCAGAATCCTGGGTTAGGATTTGAAGTAGGTAACTGTCATCCGGGAGAGGGTTTTGAATTGTGGAGAAGTAAGCAGCTTCTAAACCAATCTCTTTTCTACTATTGATCTTCAACTTGTTACTGCAAGAAACCTGCCATTTTCTGACATATATCTTTGATCCCAAACTCTGATACAACATCTATTGAAGTCTTAAGAGGAAATCACTAGCGACAGTGACTTGAACTGCTCAGTTACCTTGGTTGGCTTTGCCTACAACTGGGTGACTAAGTCACGCCTGGCACTAGCTCCTGACTCCACAATAATCTGTGGCTTTCACTAAAGACTATAATCAATGTGGGCTTAGCCTAGGATAGTCAGATTAGACTGGAAATTGAGACAGAGAGGGAGTGAGAATAGCCTCAGCTTTGCTAAGGGCAGAGGTAACCCTTTGTAGGGTCTTCAGGGAGGAACTTTTATATGATGGGTCCAAGCCTGAGGCTGTCACCTTTAAGCTAGGTAAACTGGGGTTCATTAAATCTTTCTAGGATGGTGATGGCAAATTTATGACACACATGTTACCACTGACACAAGCAGCCATTTTCAATGACACATGGCTGCATGTGGCCGTATACAGAGAAGTATGGGGCTGCATGCCAAGTGTAGTGTAGACACTCTGTGCACTATAGATGACAATTCGACCTGTATTAATTTACCTATTTTGGTTTATTAAATATAGTTATATTTAAACTATAAATATAGCAAAATGATGGTCTTTTTTTCTCAAAGTGACACACCATAGAGTTATACTTGTTTTTTTGGCTAATTTTGACACACCAAGCTCAAAAGGTTGCCCATCACTGTTTTAGACTACAAGTTTGGGGGCTTCTAGATTCCACATTGAAAATTGATTCATACAAGTCTTCCCAAGTTTCTCTAATGTCATCTTTTATTATTTCTTTAAATGTGATAATATTCTATTATATTCAAAGTCATAGTTTGTTCAACCATTTCCCAGTTGGTAAGGATCTGCTTTTCCCCAGCTCTTTGTAGTAACAAAAAGGGTTGAGATAATTAAAAAAAATATGGGTTCTTTCCCTCTATCTTTGCACTTTTGGGAATAAGTGCTTAGTAGTGGTATTTTGGGTCAAAGATTCTTCTCAATTTAGAGGATTTGAGGTATAGTACTATATTACTTTCCAGAAGGATTGGACTAATTCACAGTTTTATTAACAACACATAACTTTACCTGTCTGCCCACAATACCTTCAACAATTGTGATTTTAGCTTAAAAATTTTTTTTTACAAATATCATATATATGAAGTAGAATCTGGGGGTTTGCTTGCATTTTTCCTATTATATTCTGGTTCAATTTTTCATTTGTTATTGATAGCTTGCATCTATTCTTTTGAGAATCTAGTTAATATCCCTGTATTATTTATCTACTGATGAATCTCTACATTCTTTCAACAATAGTTGATAGTATTTAAAAAGTCAATCTGCTTAAATATTGGTGACAAAAACTGGAAAACTCAAGTCTATAAAATCCTAGTTAATACCACTGACTAAATAACTCAGAACTATCAAGGACTTACTGTTACTTGAATTGTGTACCTCAATGACAAACTGCATTGTTAGTTATATTCCACTTTTTTTCAGTGAAAGTCCATTTCCTGTTCAATCAAGTGCAAACTCCTTGTCCTAGCAGTTAAGGATTTCTTTTAGATTGTTAATATAATATATGACTTGGAGCATAATTTAATAAATGCATAATTCTACTGTGAGTCATATTTTCTCATTAACTTCCATTATGAAATTAGATTAGTGTTCCAACAGAAAGACTTTTGTCATCAGGAGTAATTACTTTGCAAAAATTACTTGGCAAACAATCATATTTAAGAAGTCAGAATCTCTTTTAAAAATCACTTATTGTATTTATTCTGATAATGTTTACTTTTTATTGCCATATCCCTATATAATGAAATGACTAGTTAATTTTCCATGTCAATGTTATAGGTTGATTGTTTGAGAAATAGACAAATACTACTCATTTTAGAAAGGTGGAAGTATAGAAACTAAAAACTCTTAAGAGTTCATTATATTTATTCCTTTGATTAAAAATGTAATGATACATTGCTTGTGGAGTTTGAATTTTCCATGAGAAAATAATCTCTCCTATTAACAAATAATATAACTTGAAGAAAACCAAGCTCAGACCCACCTTAGGCATTACACTTAATGCTTGTATTATATACTTTATAAAGTTTTAAGGTAGCATAGTGGATAGAGTGCTGTTCGGGTAGATCAGAGTTCAAATCTGCCCTCTGACATTTATTAGCTGGCTAACCCTGGGTATAGAGAACCAGCTCTATATTTATGGGGGTACTGAGTGGCATTTAGTGGCATGGGATTAAAATAGTACAGAAATAGAGCATTGAGAACAGTCAGACTATCAGTTAGTTCATGACTGCTCCAACTTGCTGTGCAATCTTAAGTTTAATATATACTGGTTTCACACAAAGAGCACAGAGAAAGAATTATAGCTGTGAAGGAGTTACAAATTATACAAAAACCCATTAGAATCTTAAAAGTAGAGAGATAGGTCTAGGGTCAAAGGCCAAATTCCAACCGCCAATTAGCAGGAGGTTAATTCAGGGAGCAGAAATATATTTCATAGATACCCTAAACAAATTGAGTCCTGTACTCTTGATTTACAGGATTGCACCTGGTCAGATAAAGTCTTGTCTAGCTTTGTCTGGCTCTGACCTTAACTAAGTAATATTTTTTAGAGTTCAGCTTTAACTGCTGGTTTGCTAGGAACTTAAAACTTTTCAATAAGGCTATAATGTTTTTCCAATAAGAAAAGGTATGGATCATAAAAAAGGTCAAAAGAGGATTCTCAGATTTTTATCTATTTGAGACTCTGTTTCTCTTATTGGCCCCCTACACCTGGGCAAGTTAAGTCCAATTGCCTAACATTTGTCATTCATCTAACTTGGAACCAATATTTAGTATCAATTCTGAGATAGAAGATAAGGAATTTCAAAAAAGCAAAGCAAGACAAGACAAAAGGTAGATGGACAGCTGCTGGAGAGATAGCAAAGCCCAGGGATCCATAGAATTAATTTGCAAGACATGTGGTTAATACTTGTACAAAGGGATGGGGTCTAGAGTGCAGAACAGCAGGACAGATTGTATAGTTCTGTTGGACAGAAAGAGTAGGGTAGGCTTTAGGGCAGGATTATAACTCTTAACTCCTAGTTCCTAGCATTGTGAATGGATATTTCCATCCTAGGGTCAGAAGTTAAGAGGAATGGTGAAAGGGTTAAGGGCTCATAGATTTGAAATGGAGGACAACAGAATTAAAGGTTGGAGACAGATATGTGCTATGTACTCCTTCCTCTGTGGACAGGGTTGGTGAGATTGGGAGTCAGTTTGCAAGCTAAAAGCTAAAAGTTTTGGTGGCAAGAAGTGTGGGGGAAAAGGAGACATCCAAACAGAGATCTAAGCAGGGGCTGGATTTGGATTTGATGGAAGAGCTCCTATGGCTTCTTACCAGGCACTCATAGCCAGTGATAAAAGTTTTTTGTTTTTCTTAAATATGCATTTTTTAAAAGTGTGGTGTTAGAATAGGGGAGTAAAGAGATGAGAGGAAAGGCACTGACTAGTGTGAGAAGGCAGGGAGCCACAAGTTCTGACATAGTAGAAGTTCTGTGTTTTTTCTTTTTTCTTTTTTTTTTCTTTTAAACCCTTAACTTCTGTGTATTGACTTATAGGTGGAAGAGTGGTAAGGGTAGGCAATGGGGGTCAAGTGACTTGCCCAGGGTCACACAGCTGGGAAGTGTCTGAGGCCGGATTTGAACCTAGGACCTCCCTGTCTCTAGCCCTGGCTCTCAATCCATTGAGCTACCCAGATGCCCCCTAGTTCTATGTTTTTTAAATTGAAGATGTAACAATGGTTTACTTATGATGTTTGAACTGGTCATGAGAAGACAGCTTTCCCTCTTAGTGATTATTCAACATGAAGAAAGACAGTCTTAGGAACACCTTTGTTATTACTCTAATACCAACATTAGGTGCTTTATAGTGCTCCTGAGAAGAAAGTGTTGTTATTAACAAAGTGAATTTGTTTAAATGAGAAGACACTGTGGTTTACAGACAGAACACAGATGTGGAAGTCATTTCCTTTTCAGATTCACTTCTGTTCTACTTTGGAGCCCTTTGATCTTCTCATGTTATATCTACAATTGATAATAATGCTGAGGAGAAGAAGATGGGGGAACCAACAAATTCAGAGGAAGACTTAATGAACTGATGCCACTGTAGCACCTGATTTACAAAAGAAATATCTTGAGATTCACCTCTGCCAGTGTGTTGTCTCTTCTCTAAAGTCTCAAAACACCCAAGGTCTAATTGCTCCCCAAGCTCAACAGATTCCTTTAGCTTGTTCTACATCTGAATGTGAGATCCCAAAGGGAGATTAAGGTCAGTTATAATCCCCCCACCATTTCTGTGTAAATTTGGATCCTTCTGAAGTTTAGGAGATAATACTACAGTGAGTAGGGAAAGAGTAGTAGTCTAATCTGGGTGATTTGGTCTGATAAGGAGAAGTCTTCAAGGTTGTCACCTATACAACTCTCCTACTTCATGACATCTGAAATAGAAGGAGGCATAGTTGGAAATAGCTGTATTTTCCTTTCATAAGAAACTTGAAAAGAAAAAGATATCTTTCAGCCTCAGTCAAACATGTTTCCCCTTGGACATGTAAGTTCACTCAGTTTCAATCTGCTTTTATTGAGAACAGAATGGTGAACCATCAATCGAGTGGTAACATAGTCATATAAGTATCTCTAGAGAAATAATTAAGTGGAATCAAGGGTTTGGCTTTTAACCTCTGGATGGGCATCTGAGCCCTTTGAAGGAAGAGAATTCATGAGCTTTAACGGTTCACAGAGATACATAGACACACACAAAAACAAAAGCTCAGACATTCAATCTCATTCTCTGAAACACTCAGCTCAGCTTTTTCTATGACAAGGTGTTGGCTGATTCTGAAGCTATGTGTTATAATAGACTTCTGGGGAAGAACTTAATTCAAGTAAAGAATCTGATATTTAATTTTGTGATGATTGACAAATCATTTTGACTTTTTGACACTCAGATTTCTTAACTGTAAAATAGAGACAATAAAATTTGTAGCATGCACATCACAATATTTTGAGGCTCAAGTGAGATAATTTTGTAAAGCATTTAATAAACTTTAATAGAACTTAAAATTAGAAGTATGTATTATTATTCTAGATGATGTATTGATCCCTAAAGCTTATTCCTAGAGGAAATACAAACACAGGGTCTATTAGAAATGTTCAATATTTTAAAGTTGGAGGTCAGCCCTGACACTTCAATTTGACTTTCATCTCCAGGTGTACTATTTGATATGGATGGAATAACTTTGTTTTCTAACAAAAGATAATTCTTTATCTTTCAAAATGTGGCCTTAATCTTCAAATTAGCTTGGGCACATTCTCTAGGCATGAGATTTCTAAATATATTAAGCCCTATGCCCTGGTCTTGACTTTTACTAACAGAGGTGTTTCCACCTTTCTAATCTTTATCTAATCTAATCTAACCTCTCAGCAAATATCCAACGCCTTTAGGTTCATATCTGAAAGTTCCTCATTTTGGGCCCTTTTAATTTTTAATAGCTAATGATATTTCTTCATTAATTTTAAATTGTTTACTGAATAGTATTTATACTCCCTATAGTGGTTTTTACATTGCATTCCTTCTTTATAAATTTAATAATCTTTTTTTAAACCCTTACTTTCCATCTTAGAATTACTACTATGTATTGGTTACAAGGCAGAAGGGCACTAAGGGCTAGACAATGGGGGTTAAGTAACTTGCCCAGGGTCATAGAGCTAGGAAGTGTCTGAGGCCAGACTTGAACCTAGGACCTCCCATCTCTAGGACTGGCTCTCAATCCATGAATCACCCAACTGCTCCCTAATAATCATTTTTTGACACTTTGGATTCCATTTTCTCTTCCTCTCCCCTCCCCAACAACCATTTTCTTTCTTGAGGTTTTGTTTTTTCTTATTTTATTTCTTTTTTTAAAACCCTTTCCTTCTGTCTTAGAATTGATACTAAATATTGATTATAAGGCACAAGAGCAGTAAAGGTTTAAGTGACTTGCCCAGGGTCACACAACTAAGAAGTGTCTGAGGTCAGATTTAAACCAAGGACCTCACATCTCCAGACCTGGCTTTCATTGAGCCACCTAAATGTCCCTCTTTTTCTTCTCAATTCAGTCTTTTGAACAAATTTTATCCAGGTAAGACATTCATTTGCTTTGCAACTATGACATCTGTTAGTTGGAGGTGATAAGTCTCTGTTGGGGAAGAAAGTATTCATTTCAAGGGTCTAACTATTTCCACTTCTTAGATTAAAAAACATTTTTTTCAACATAAAACAAAAATTGGAATCAAAAATTGATTTGCAGCCTGCCAACCAAACTGAGTATCTGACTTTTACATTCAAATCATTCTTTGTTATCCTCTGTCTTCTCCCAGGGCTGACTCCCTATTGAAGATAAAGAACTATTCAGAGGTGACTGAGTTTATACTCCTGGGAATCCCTCATACCCAGGGGCTGGAGACAGTGCTCTTTGGCATCTTCCTATTCATCTACATCTTCACTCTGCTGGGGAACTTCCTCATCCTTGTGGCCATCATCTCTTCCTCTCGCCTTCACACACCCATGTATTTCTTCTTGGGACTGTTATCTACTTTTGACATGTTTTTTCCTTCAGTGAGTTCTCCCAAATTGCTGGTCTTTCTCTCAGGTAATAGCCGAGTCATCTCTTATAAGGGTTGTGCTTCTCAGCTCTTCTTCCATCATTTTATGGGGTGCACTGAGGGCATTTTATACTCTGTGATGTCCTATGACCGTTTTGTTGCCATCTGTCACCCATTGCGCTACACAGTCATTATGAACCCCAGACTTTGTGTGGTCCTTGCTGCATGTACCACATTGATAGGTTGTATCCATGCCACTATACTGACATCACTCACCTTCCAGTTGCCTTATTGTGGCCCCAATGAAGTAGACTACTACTTCTGTGACATTCCTGCCATAATACCTCTGGCTTGTGCTGACAACTCACTAGTCCAGAGGGTGGGTTTCACTAATGTTGGTCTTCTGACTGTAACATTACTTTTCACTATTCTTGTCTCCTATACCCGCATTGGGATAGCCATTTTGAGAATTCGTTCTGCTGAAGGCAGGAGCAAAGCTTTCTCCACCTGTAGTGCCCACCTTGCTGCAATCATGTGTGCCTTTGGACCAATTATTATCATCTATATTCAGTCCACACCCAACCCTTTGCTTGGTGCTGTAGTTCAAATTTTGAATAACATTGTCTCACCAATGCTGAATTCCTTAATCTATTCTCTGAGGAACAAGGAAGTAAAAAGAGCTTTGAAAAGAGTGTTTTGTGGAGCAGGACTTATTTCAGAGGCCTAAATTAGGAGGCCCCATTTTCCCTGATCAGTCTGTTTTTCCATCCTTGTATGGAACCTCTTGGTCAATTCCTATCCTGTCTCACACTAAGCCATTTTTATGACCTCTCTCTGTCATGATTCATTACTTCCTGGATGGTGTACATTCTAGAAATGAGGCCAAAAGAGAAAAAGAAATTAGGACGAGTTCTTTTTCCTCTTGAATATCCTTCCTATTGGGATTAATTTTCCTTTTTGAATTTAGAAATATGCCAGACTTGGGCAGTTTAGAGACTATAACATCACTGAAATGATCAAATCAATGGAAATATGTTCTCTTTGGAATGTGTATGTTTCTTTGGAATAAAGAGAGATAATTTACTTTTGTTATTTCATTGGTATGAGGATTTTCCAATACATAAATTCCCCCCAACAGTGTAGATCCACAACTTAAACTGTAACATAATCTTGGGAAGTTGCTTCTGATATTGAGAGGCTAACTTACTTGCTCAAGGTTATGTATTCTATAGTTTCCTTTAACTTAAGCCCATGTCTTCCTGGCTCCAAACTAGGTAATTTACTATAAACAAAAAGCAACACATTTTGATTATGGATAAGTAAGGGATGAATGAGCTGTATTGTAGTTTTCCTTTTAACCTGGATATTTTAGGGTTAAGAGTCAATGTCAAGTGCCTACCTCCAAGGAGCTTTTGGGACTAGTCTATTCATTCCTACTTCAGGTCTTTGTACATCAGGGTAAATAGACAATGTCTAACATAATCCTCCTTCAGGAAATGAGGTAGTAATTCATGATGATATTTAATGAAAGATATTTCTTTTTTAAAAAAAACATTTATTAATATTTGTTTTTAACATGGTTACATGATTCATGCTCCCACTTTCCCCTTCACCCCCCGCACCGCCCCCCCACCCATGGCCGACACACATTTCCACTGGTTTTAAAGATATTTCTTAATTTAATAAAAGATACAATTCTCTTCTAATGGAGTTGGATTGTCCAGAGAACAATGTTATACTTTATACAAAGTTCAACTTCTAGCTTGTTGCTTAATAACAAACTAAAGAAACCACTTTTAATAAAGAAGTACTCACCTGGACATAAATGCATATGTTGTACTTTAGAGATAAAAATATAAGTTTCTCCCAATCACCCTTTAAGATAAATAGTACAAGTAGTATTATTCCTGTTCTACAGATGAAGAAACAAGTCCTGATATATTTAATATCATGGCTATAAGTAACTGAAATGGATCTTGAACTCTGTTTTCCTCATATTATGTTCAATGCTTTTTTCATTACACCATCATCACCCCTTTCTTCAGCTTAAGAAATCACAGATTCCCTTTGGAGTCATAATAAAATCTCTCCCTTGGTGTTCACTTCTTAGCCTTCCAAAAATCCAAGTCCTTCAGGCTAGACATTTCAATTTTGGAAGGAATCCTCATATATAGTTGTAGGTCTTACAAATAATAGGCAATTTAAAATAAGTTTTCAAAGATTTGAATTATTGAATTCTTACATTTGTTACTACTTCAATGAGTCTCTCCAGAAAATGTTGCACTGTTTTTGTTTTTTAATGCTAATACCCTGTTTTCTTCCTGGACTGAGGACTTCTTTGGCCTGGATCTACTATCTGGATTTAAGATGACCTTAAACCAATCATTTATGCTCTTCTTTTCGACTTTTTAATAATCACAAAGTCATGGAATTTCAGAATATGAAGAACCTCAGTGACCATTGATTCAAATCTATGCTTTGCTAAAACCACCAAAGAAACTTCCTACAACATTTTCAACAAGAGCTCATCCTGTTTTTCCTTGAAGACCACCAATGAAGAGGAAGTCATATCTCTCATGGTAAAGGCAGTTCTGATTTTGGATGGTCCTAATTATTAGGACATTTCTTCTTTCATGATAACTGCATTTTTCTTTTTTTACAACCCATTGCTACTAGTCTGAAAAAAAATTCATATTTACAAAATTTGATTTTTTTTTCTCTCCCAGCACATATATCCTAGAAATAAAGAAGGTAGGGAAAGAGGAAAGGAATTAAATAGGTATTTTAATGTAATAAATACATAAATGTTTTTTTTAAAAAATAAAAACATTTATTAGGAATCTAATTGCCAGGCACTGTGCTAGGTCCTGAAGAAACAAAAGAAAAAAAGAGTTTTTGACCTTAAGAAGCTTACAATCTAGAGAATGGATACACTTTATATATAGATAAGTTAAAAAATACACTATCTAAACAAAATGTAAGTATAACTTATTTTATTACACTTTGCTTTTGTGGTAACCCTATGCCTAGCAAATTTACTGCCACCAGTTTTCCAATAGCATGTGCTTACACTGTGTTTCTGTATCATATTTTGGTGATTTTCACAATAGTTCCAATTTTTTCATTATTATATCTGTTATAGTAATTTGTGATTGGTCATCTTTGATGTTAATATAATTGTTTCATGGTGCCATTAACTAGGTCTATATAAAATAACAAACTTAACTGATAAATCCTGTGTATTCTGATTTCTTTACCTAACTGACAATTCTCTCTTCTTTCTCCTTCTCTTTGGGCCTCCCTATTTCTTGAGACACAATACTGAAACTAGGAATTGATGAGGCAAATTTTACTGTATTATTTTAAGAGATTGCCACATCCACCCCAACCTTCAGCAACTACTGCCATGATTAGCAGCCATCAATACCAAGACAAGATTCTTTAGCAATCAAAAGATTATGACTCACTACAGACTCAGGTGATAGCATTTTTAGCAATAAAGTATGATATGAGAATTTTTTAGGCATAATGTTATTTCATACTTAATACACTATAGTTTGTATAAACTTAACTTTTACATGCACTGAGAATCCAAAAAGTTCAAAGGAACTACATTATTGCAGTGGTCTGAAACCAAACCAGCAATATTTCAGAGGAATATATTAATATGCATTTAATATAAGGGTTTGAATGGTCCTATGTATTGGGGAGAGCAACATATGATTTATGTAGGAAGTGGTACTTCAGTAGAGTCTTGGAGAAACCTAACCAGTCCCCCTAAATTTTATATACTTTCAATGGGTAGATATAAATCTAATGTGAATCTTATGTAATAAAAACCTAAAAAGTAGGGGATTCAGAAGGGGTACATTAAAGAATAAGGAACAGCTTATAAAGAGGCATGATGATGGGAGATGTATAACTCATGGTCTACTTAGAAACTCTTTCCCAAAGACAGTGTTGTCTCAAGATTGTGGGCACACTGTGATAATGAAATTAAATCTACCCTACCCATCTTTGGATTTAATCACCAAAGGTGAAAACATCTCCACTTAACTCACAAGTTAGGAGGTCTGTGACCCATGTTTGCTAGAGTGAATGACAAATCAGAATTTACTGGGCAGTCCTAAGAAAAGCATCTATTGTGATTGGACATGTCATTTACTAGTTCACACCCCCAAAGGCCACAAGCACTGCTCCCCCAACCCCTCCCCACCTTGGGCAGTGCTAGGCAAATTGGGAGACTGCAATTGGTTCCTGTGAAGAGGGAGAGAGACAGGAAGTGATGTGGAAAAAGGGGGATAAAAGGATAAGACCAAGGATGGATTCATTCATTCTGCATTGGTGAGCTGGACTAAAGGAAGTCTCTTGGAAGCAGTAACCAGTGTTATAGATGGAAAGTTTTGAATTACCTTAAACAATAGGAATTTTGAAAACTGGACCACTGGCAGATGAAAACTTGACTCAGTGAAATTGGTTTCCTCCCAGTAAAACCTCTACCTGGATGCCAAGATTTCTCCATGAAATCCTGACTGTCCACGGAGAATCCCTTAGAGCAGTGATGGGCAAACTTTTTAAAGAGGAGGCCAAAGGAAAGGAAATGCTCATCTGTCGGTCTGTTTCTAAGGCAACTCTTTCAAAGTTTCATTTTATTGTATCCTACTCATTGTATTCATCAGATTAGGAATAATGTCACATGGCAGGATAGAACATTTCAGGGGGCCCGTATCTGGCCCATGGGCCATAGTTTGCCCATCATTGCCTTAGAGCAAAACCCTCCTTCAGTTTGCAATTGCAGGCAGAGAGACAAAACCTTTGGTCAAAATCCAAGAAGGAAGTGAAGTTCAGTTATTTTCAGTTGTAGACCTAAAATTTCTTTCTTATCCAGAATCCTTTCCTAGGGCTTATCTCAAAATTCCCTTCTTTCAACTAATCCTAGAAAACCAGACTATCCCTAACTTATTCCTATACCCTGAACTTTACAAGGACATACTCCTATAACAATTCCCGTTCCCCTGAGTGTCTTGTTGTTTTTCTTATGAATGGTAGATTAATCATCATATAGTTATACATGAATTCCAAACTCAAAATAATATTAGTTGAGATCCCAAGAGATTTTACCTTAAATAGCAAATCTCACCATTTGCTTTATCCTTGATATTCCAATTCCATTATCTTGAAATTCCATAACCCAACCAAACCTTTTGTTTTTACATAATTGATTCCTTCACCCACTCTAATGACTTCTTAAAACCTTACAAATTTACGGATAAAATGCTCTTTAACTTTCCCATACAGTAAATACCAATTCTATATTTTCTTTATTCTTTCTTTCTTTCATTATTTTAGTCCTCAAAGACTCTCCTTACTCTACAATAGATCTTTACCTTGTCAAATGGGTTTTTTGGGGACCCCATGTTTGCCCCCCTGTTCCCTGAGAATTCACCCCAAGGGAAGCCCCAGACTCACCCATTTTAGACTGAACAATAATCCTTAAAGTACTTAATGGTCCCAGTTCAGGTGGGACTAGTAGACCCAATCAAATGTTAAGTATCCTTTTGTACTAGTAGTTTCTCCCATTGCAATGGTTGGCAACCTTTTTGGCCATGAGAGTCATGAGAGCCTGCTTAAGGAGGAGGTTGGAGGTGGAAGGCACTGGAATATGGGGCTCTGCACGAACTGGTTGGTCAGGAGGTGGAGCCAGATATGGCTCAGAGCCATACATTGCTGACCCCTGTCCCATTGTATCAAAGTCCTGTCCCAAGTAGCCCAGCCCTTGGTTGGACCCTTCCCTTTTGTACCCACTGTAAAGCATCAGCCTCTGTAAAGAAATATAATGGCAGTCATGTTGGGTCAAGAGTGATAGGTAGTTACCTGTTTAGAATGCAGAATGAACTGAAGTGGCCTGAGCTTGGTGTGACCTGGCATGAGCCAGGGCAGTTGAAATTTGCCTATAAAAGGAATAGATCTAAACCCATCTGGGTCTCAGTTTGGAGATATTTGGGCAAGGGTGGAGAAGGGCTTAGGCATAGTTTATTCTCTCTGTACTCACAAACCAACTCCACCTTACAGACTGATTTGACTGTATACATCAACCTCAGTTCTCTGATTTATTATCAAGAAGAAGATTTACAAAGAAATCCATTATCAGCAGGGTTAAGCCTTGATTTAGGGCTGGGCCAATCAGGCCTAGCCGTGCTGTCAGCCAACCAAGATCCTTAATCAATAATAATCAATTGAAGATTCAACAATGAGCTATTCAACTTAGATTTACTTAGGAAATCCCAATTCCCACTTTCCATCTTTACCCAGTTCCTCTTTCCCTAAACTCTTCAACAATTAAACCATATTTCAAGAAGCCACTTGCTTGTGAATTCTCAGAGTTCCAGTGGGAGGCTTCAGTTGGTAGAGTCCTGTGACAGCCAGGAAAAGGTTTTTACTTTCAATATTCCTTCAACCAACAGTTAAGCATTCAGAACAAGTCAAATAATTGATTAGTCTTGATAGACCAAACATCCAGGTCTATAGTGTATCAAGCTAAGGAATATAGCCACCTTCATCAATTTACTAGGGCTTCAGTTAGGACAAGGGACAGCTGTGTTCCCTGGTCAGCTGATTCCTTAGTTCAGGCTTTTAGCCCTGGGTTACTGTTTTGTTATCTTGGGATTGGAGTAAGAAGATTCCACATATTCTCTTATAGTACCAGCTTTATTTGGGTTGACCTTTTTGGGATCACTACTATATTTAGGTGTCCCATGAGGATCATTCAACACTCTCCAATTAATTCCATCACAACTTCCAAGATTTACATAATACCTCTCCCTGATAATCCCATCTTGGACTTCTCATTTCCTTGGTAAAGCCAATCAATCATTCTTCCCTCTCCTTAGTTCCCCAAAAGGTATATAAGATCCCCAAGTTCTATTATTCTTTGGAGAATCTTCTTGTGTTGATTCTCCCTGAGATACTGTCCTCAGAGCCCCAGGGTTTTGACTCTGTGTAGTATTTTGGCACTTGGCTCTGTGTAGTGGCTGGTTATTATGGACCTATCTCTTTCCTGATTAAAGACTTGTTTTTTCTGACTTCTTTAGTAGTTCTGTGTTTTTCCAGGTTGACAGTTAATAGGATAGAGAGAGAGAGACAGACAGACAGACAGACAGAGAAAGACAGAGAAATAGAGCAAGCGAGAGAGAGAGAGAGAGAGAGAGAGAGAGAGAGAGAGAGAGTGAGAGAGAGAGAAAAGAGAGAGAATATTCATGTTTGTGTGCGTGTGTGTATAAGATGTATGTAAGAGATCTTATAAAGGTAAAATTGAGAGCAGATCAGCTAGATAGAACAGTGGATGGAGGTCTGGCCCTGGAGCGAGGAGGATCTGAGCTCAGATCCTTACTAACTCTAACCCTGGACAAGTCACTTAACTGTTTGCCTCAGTTTTCTTATCTATAAAATGAGCTGAAGGAAATGACAAATCACTCCAACTGTCTTTGGCAACAAAACCCTAAACAGGACCATGAAATGTTGGATATGAATAAAATGCCTGAACAACAACAAAACTGATAGACTTGAGATTCAAACACAACTCATAAGATCATGGGGGAGCTCACTTTCTAATGGTGAAGACAATATGGAGACGTGGTGCAATCTGGTTCAAGAGGAAGGTGGAATAGGATGCAAAGTAACATTCTATAGGAATTGAAATCATTATTAAAGTGGCCATAAAATCTTCTACCACAAGCCTGACTGTCCACACCTGATGAAATGAAATAATCTTGCACTGAAAAATGCCAAAAATGATTTGTCTTTTGTCCTTGGTAACCATGATAATCTAGGCATTCTTCTTTAAGCAACCACTACCTGGGCTATACTTCAGACTGTATTCCATTAGAATGTGTGTGTGTGTGCACATGGACACTTTAATACTTTATGTTATTTTCACTGAGTTGTAAAATGCATTTCCTTCTAAAGCTTCTCACTTGCACACAGAAATAAAGACCAAGAAAGGCCCAAAATGAAGTTCTGAAGTCTTATATCTTTCTTTAATTGCAAGTCCTTCCATTTAACATTTCCTTTTCCTTCTCAATAACAACCTCCACCCACTCCCATCTCAAAGGTTTTTCTCTTTTCTAATCCTTTCCCGTTTGTAGATATTGATATATAAATATAGATATTGTGGTAGAAGTGACATCCAATCCACATAGACTGATTGATTGCTTATTTTTTAAAAAAGGCATATATTCAGATTTCTTCTTGAAATGTTGGGAGAAAATATCATGCAAGCCAATTACTGAATAAAAAAAATGTCAATACATTTCATTCAAATTTATTTCCCCAGTTTTCTGCCTGAGCTGAGAAAAACATAATAATATAATGTGAGTCCCTTTGAAAAAGTTATATTTCTTCTTTTTTCCAGGAGGAACTATATCCATGAAATGTGGTATCTGGAACGTAAGAAGTCTTGCTAAACTAAACTTTCTTTAAAAGACAATGAAATCCTCCTCAAGACTTAGTTTGTTCAGACTCTTTGGTTCAAACTATTTTGTAGTCACTTAAGTGTGTGTGAACCAAACACACAAGGATACTTCATAGACTTGACCAATCCTGCTGACCTGACACATACATACCCATTGAGGAAAGGGAATTTTGCAAGGACATAGAATGGAATGTGGTGAAACAGAGAAGAGAGGGCAGAAGGCTGTTGGAACCTTGGTAGAAGGGGCTTCTGGGAGAGGTCAACAGACTCCCAGGGGGAGTGCTCTGGGATTCTGAGAGAGAGTCAGCCATTCTGAGACTGGAAATAAAACCCATTCCTGAGAGATTCCTACCTTACCCTGAAATCTACTGAATCCCTGCCATTGATCCTGTTTCACCAATAAAGAAGACCTGTAGAACTGTCAGTTTACCTGAAGGGTTTACCCTGAGGGTAGGCTGGATCTGTTCTGAAGAAAGACCTCTCATCTATGCCAGCTGTTAACTAGAGACTTATTCATTTTGGGATTTAGCCTAGGATTAGCCAGCATAGGAAAAGAACATCAGACAGAGAGGATTTTCAGGCTAGCCCTGGTTTTAGTTCAGGCTGAAATACTTGACATTGATCTATGTCATTAGATAAGGAAACCTAATAACGCTCTTCCCTGACCTCACCCTTGTTATCCTTCATTCAATAAATGACCATAACTATAGGAAAGTAGATCTACTTTAAAGGGAAGAAGGAGAAGATTGTTGAATTGGGTTTTATTCTGAAGAGAGAGTTTTACTAGACTGAACAAAGCAAAACCTCCCAGTGGACCATTTTGATCTCTCTTCCAGGTCAGCTTTCTTTTTTAGGGGAGGACACCTTGGAGAGGCTAGGTTAAGCAAATTCCATTTATGCCATCTAGGCAGTGATGGGCAAACTTTTTAAAGAGGGGGCAAAAGGAAAGAAATGCTCATCTGTCAGTCTGTTTCTAAGGCAACTCTTTCACAGTTTCATTGTATTGTATCCTACTTCTTGTATTCGTCAGATTAGGAATAATGTCTCGCTGCCAGATAGAACATTTCAGGGAGCTGCATCTGGCCTGCAGGCTGTAGTTTGCCCATCACTGTCCTAAGGTGTTTCCTTATCCCTGTCTCAGTTGCTCTATTTATCTTTTCAGCAGAATTTGTATTGGTCCAGGACAGGGGGCGCAGCCATCTTTGCTCTCTGTCCAAGAGGGAGTTACCCTGTCAAATCAGGTTAAGCAAAATCAATCCTGATCACCCATTTATATTAAAAATACAGGATCTCCCTCTCATTCATCACCATAACAAATGGGAAGGCAATGGGAAAGGCAGCAATTGAATAAATTCTGTCTCCCTGTCAGATATCCTTTCAAGTTGTGTCAAGGATAGAGTACTAGAACCCAAATCAGGAAGACTCAGGTATTTAAATATGGCCTCAGACATTTACTATTTGAGTGTCCTTGAGTTAGTTAATTAACCTCAGTCTGCTTCAGTTTCCTAATCTGAAAATGAGTATAATAGCACCTGTTTTAGAATTTGTTAGGAGGATAAAATGAAATAGTATTTGTAAAGTGCTTTGCAAAACTTCTAAATGCTATGTAAATGCAAGTTATTATGTCAATTTTACTCTTAAACATCTTTTATTAAGTGACATATGGCCTTTGAATGTTCTAATCCTGAACCTAAATCATCTGATTATCCTGAGTTAAGCCTAACCCAGAAAAAGTAGACAATTCTAAAAATTGCTGGTGATGTTAAGAATTTTTAGTGCAATTAAACATTTAACGTAAGGGCTCTCTCCCCTTCAATATGAGGGCTTTCTTAGATGATTTCAAGTATTATTGGACAAAAAATGTGTGTCAGTAGAGATATTGGCACTACTGACTAAAGAAAAATGTGTATTTGGATAAGCTATTGTATCTATCGGTGATTATGGTTTAAGGTTTTTCCTACAACTTAGGTTTTACTCCCTGCCCCCAACCTCAAAACCTTTTTTTTTTTGGAATGGATCCATATTTTTCTAGGGAAAAATCACTTGCATCTTATCTGGGTCATACAATTGCAATGCCACTACCCTGGACAGTGATGGATATAGGAGAAAGGAGATATACTGTTAGAAAGTTTTCTTTTAATTTATTTGTTTTTATTTTTTCTTAGCTTTATTGATGTACTTTATTTTTCTATTATAATTATTTACCAATTATTCCTAACTCATGAGTGGTTTCTTATGACAAAATAAGTCAGTTAAATCAAACTAATAATCAGTGACCTTGTCTGACAATGCATGCAATAGTTGAGATTTTATCTCCTATACCATATTTCTTTTTTTTTTTTTTAATTCATTTCATCTCCTTCCCATGGGGAGAGGAGAGAAAGAAAAAACCTATTTCTTATAACAAATAGGAATAGCCTAGGAAGATAAATTTCCTTAATGGCTGTATAAATAAAAATATATAACCTCATTCTGATCTTAGGTTCATAACTTCTCTATAATGGAGAGCATGTCTTTATCATTGATCTCTTGGAATTATGGATTGTCAATACACTGATCACAGTTCTTAAAACTTTCAAATTCATTAGTTTGTTTTTTTTTTTGGTTTGCTTGTTGGTTTTTTTATTCTTTTATTACTATGAACTTGATAAGCATTAACAAGCTTGAACATTTTCACATTCAAAGAACAGAAAAAAGAGGTCCACATTTGAAATTGTGTATCTCCATTATACACAGATATACTTTTAAATTTTATTTTATTATTTATTATTATTTTTAATTTAACATGGTAGTTAGCATTCTTTTCTTTCTTTTTTTGATATGATTGTCATTAATCTTACTTCTTTTCAAAACCCTCCTATTCAACAAGGAACTAATAAACTCGAAAGAATTTTTTTCCCTCCCTCCCACTCCTTTCTCCTCCTCAATAAGGCAGGTTTATATATAGGTTGCATATTGTTATGGGAAAAGGATAGAGATAGGATAAGATTTAAGAGAAGTGGAAGGCTATCTTTAAGGCACAAACTAAGAACTCAAGGAAAAGGATTTTAGAAGGCAGAAGGAAGAAGAGGAACAGTTTGGAAGTGACAACTGCTAGAGTGACTTGACTTCCTGGGTGAGGTTAAGGTCTTCCTGTCCAGGAATAGTGGTGGAAAGGCGGGTTTATCAGAGCTCATCTACTTTACCTGACTATGGAGAAGGAGTATACCAGTAATTCATCATTGGAGGTACTCTATTGAACTGGGAAAGATCTAGAAAAGGATTTGACTATACTTGCTGTGCTTTTCAGAAGGTTTTATCTAAAAAATCCTGTTAGATCAGCTTTGAGGTTTTACCTTAGGGGTCAGACCCCCTGGGATGAACTTAGCCATTAGAGTTCATTCATAATGGTTTTTTGGAGACAGCTTTTGGGGAATAAATCAAACCAACTACTGAGGGTCGTAGATAGTTAGCTTAGTCAGTTTTGGAGATACCTAGATAGAAACAGGGAGTTGTTAGCCAGAAGAAACAGAAGGCTCCCTCTTGCAAGGGACATAGTGGATTGTGGGTAATTAGCTAGATCCCTTAGAGTTAGAGACTCCTTATTCTGATCCTCCGTTTGTATTCCCTCTTAAAATAAGAGATACTGTTTTATAACTATTGTCTCCAAAGTATTTGGGCAACTGGCCCAGTGAGAGAAAGTGATTCAGTTTCACTCTCACTAACCAGAGGTTAGAATACCTGGCTGGGTATTTAGGGGCATCCCTGACTGGATCTACCATTATCTACATCTGTGGGTCTCTTCCCCCTATATCTTCTTTTTAAAAAATATATGTTATCAAATAATATATTTCCTCAAGTGTCACTTTTTAGTGTTGTTATTGCATAAATTGTTCTCCAGTTTCTGCTCATTTCATTCCTTATTAATTTATAAAAAAAGTTATCACAATTATTCATTTTTCACAAAGTTATTGTTAATGCATGAATTGTTCAGATTTTGCATATTTCAGTCTTCATCAATTCTTTCTCTGAGTTTTTGAAATAAACTTCTCATTTCTTATGGCACAATAATACTCCATCTCATCCATGTACCCCAACTTATTCAGCATTTTTCAGTTGTTGGACAATCTCTTCATGTCCAGTTGTCATCATGAAAAGAGCTGCTAAATTATCTTCATACATAAATGACATTTTTTTGTTTTTCTTTGATTTCTTTTGGACGTAGCCCTAGCAATGGAAAGTTTTAAAGGAATAACTTTAGGGCTTATGCAGAATCCAAAGGTAAGTACCTTGAAGTGACAAAATAGGAATGTTTGTGAAATTAAAGAGACCATTTGGCAATGTTAAAATGGTTTTGTAACAATTAAAATTGGGTTTGACTAAATATGAGTTACAAAAATGAGATTGTGGTCACTGCTTATAAAATATTAGCCCTTAAGTCAATAATGACTGTTAGCAGCTTTCATTTAAAACAAGGTAGAGATAATGAAAGTGGGAAATACAGGAAGGAGACAAAATCTTGTCTAGCCTACTAGCCCTAAGTGCTGCTCTGGTGAAGTCTGGCTCAGCCCACTGCAGGGGCTTCCCCAAGTCCCGAACTCCATGTGGATTTCCTGGTAGTCTTCAGCCAAAAGTCTTGATGGTGTCTTCAGCCAGAGTTCTAGCAACACAGAATGACTCCAAGAAAAGCGTGTCTCTTCAACTCTACTCACCGACACAGAATGAATGACTGAATCCTTGGCCTGGCCTTTTAAAAACAGTTTTCTTCATGTCACTTTCTGTTGCTCCCCTACTTCACAGGAACCAATCACAGCCTTCCAATTTGCCTAGCACTGTGTGTGTGTGGGACAAAGTGGGAAGGGAGGCAGTGGCCTTTGGAGGTTTAAGCTTATTCTAGTAAATGACTTGTGAACTCTCACTTGATGGTTAGCTAAGTGCTAAGTAGGGGTATTTTGAGTTCTTGATTGATTGATTTAAAGGTTGCTGATAGATTACACTAAAATAGACAAAGAGAATTAACTCTCTCTTCACAGTGTAGTGACCAGTATATAATAAATTTTCCATTACTACTTTTCAGCATGAGGGGAGAAACTCTGCATATCAATTACAGAATGAGAGAGGATATGCTATGGGTGGAGAAGCAGTTGGGAATTGTCTTTTATTTCCTATATACCTTTCCTTGCTTGGGAAAGGGGAGATGACAGTTAGATAGCTAGATCACAAAAGTACAGCAATTATAGCCATAATTATTAATTGGCTTCTTCTGGTTAAAACCTGCCTAAGTCTAGGTAAAGCTAAGGGCATGCACTGGACCTGCCATTGTATGTTGTTGAATCTTATTGAATCCACTATCATTTTTTTAACCCTTACCTTCTGAAATGATTAAAATTCTTCAGAGGCTTTATTTCTTAATTAAGAAAAATAATTTATTAATAGATCACTCAAGAAAATCTAATTAGCTAGTGAACTTCTTCCATAGTCTGAATGGAAGCCAAAAAATAATAATTGGGCAATAGCCCAGTGGCTACCAGAAAGCCCTGCCAAATGAGAATAGCTTGGCAAAAGAGCTATACCCCTTGTGATGTCATCATTTAGTCCCTATTTAGGAAATATTCAGTTTGTAGATAGTCAAGAAGAGGCGGCATCTGAGACCTCAACCATACCTTCATTACTTCATCACAAGAGAAAGCAAGTCTTTTTTTTTTTTTTTAAACCCTTACCGTCCATTTTGGAGTCAATACTGTGTGTTGGTTCTAAGGCAGAAGAGTGGTAAGGGCTAGGCAATGGGGGTTAAATGACTTGCCCAGGGTCACACAGCTGGGAAACATCTGAGGCCAGATTTGAACCTAGGACCTCCCATCTCTAGGCCTGGCTCTCAATCCACTTAGCTACCCAGCAACCCCCTAAGAAGCAAGTCTTAAGGACACTAAGAGGCCTGCTATATGTATGGCAGGGTCACTGAAATCCAAAATGGTAGCTAGATCTTGCTGATTTCATTTCCTGATCTCTCAAGTGGTTCCAGTGGCTGCTTGGCCCTGACTTGAATCCTCTTCTTCTTCTTCTTTTTTTTAAACCCTTCTCTTCCCTCTTGGAATCAATACTATGTATTAGTTCTAAGGCAGAAGAGTGGTAAGGGCTAGGCAATGGAGGTTAAAGGACTTGCCCAGGGTCACATAGCTAGGAAGTGTCTGAGGCTAGATTTGAACCCAGGACCTCCTATCTCTGTGTCTGATTCTCAATCCACTGAGCCACCCAGGTGCCCCAGAATCCTGTTATTGTTAATAAATAGCTCCACCAAAAAAAAAAAAAAAAAAAAAGGAAGATCACAACTCAATTCCATAGTCTGGGGGAGAAACTATGCTTTCAAATCAAACTATTCTTGAGGGGAAAAAGAGGAAACTCTTTCATAATTCATTATTAACTTTATACACTTTTGTCTTAGAATCAAACCCTTACGTTCCATCTTGGAATCAATACTAAATATTGGTTATAAGGCAGAAGATTGGTATGGGCTACACAAATGAGGCTAAATGACATGACCAGGGTCACACAACTAGGAAGTATGTAAGGCTAGACTTGAACCAAAGTCTTCCTGACTCCTGGATTGGCTCTCTATCCACTGAGTTACCTAGCTGCCCCTTGAATCCATTATTCAGGAAAAAATGGCACAGGGCCTTGTGTGTTGTTGGATGCCTTGATGAACGGTTCACATTACAAGTGTTCATTGAAATTTAGTTGATTAAAGAAGATTAACTCCCAGTTGAGTAGATTCTTAGAACCATTGTGACTGGGGAAATCTGCACTAACCACGTCCATGAGAATGAAAAGAATGGGCATGACCATCTGCTCAGAGATAGGTAAGGCTGAACCATAGACATTTTCCGTTCCCAGAGCTTGCTGCAGTGTTGAATGACACATAACCACAAAGGTGGAAGTGGAACTTGGGATCAGAGAGGATCACTGATGTAGAACTGGAACCTTAGAAGTCATCTGATCTCCATTTTACAGATGAGGAAACTAAGTTCTGGAGAGGGTAAGTAATTTGCCCAAGATCAAACAGGTTGTAGCATAACCATTTAGAAATTTAGAATACAGCTTAGGTCCTTTAACTCCAAGTACAGTACTGTTTGCAGACCTATTGAGCCCCCTGACTGCTAGAAAATGCAAGGCAAAATTGGTGAAGAGAATATTAGTGGCTTAGTACCACCACCTGGTGGTTAAATTAAAAATTGGAGTTGATCTTTAAAATGTAATTCTAAAACTTTATGTAAATTCCTTACTACTTGCTTCTGAGTTACACTGAGTTATACGGTATAAGCCTAGTTATACTAAGGGGCAGCAAGGTGGCACAGAGGATAGAGTGCCAGGCTTATAGTCAAGAAGACTGATCTTCCCAGGTTCCCATCTGGACTTACTAGCAGTGTGACCCTGTACAAGTCACTTAATCTTTTTTACTTCTGTTTCCTTATCTGTAAAAATAAGCTGGAGAAGGAAATGGCAAACTACTCCAGTATCTGCCAAATGGGATCACACAATGTCAGACTGAAAAACAATTATACTGATACCTAATAATGATTAGGCATATCATTATATTTTCCATTAAAGTCTTTCTAGGATGGCTTGTTGTTCAGGTTGGTGAACCTAGATTCTTTTTTTAAACCCTTACCTTCAATACTGTGTTGGTTCTAAGGCAGAAGAGAGGTAAGGGCTAGGCAGTGGGGTTTAAGTGACTTTCCCAGGGTCATATAGCTAGGAAGTATCTAGGGCCAGATTTGAATCCAGGACCTGCCATTTCTAGGTTAGCTCTCTATCTATTGAGCCATCCAGCTGCCCTGAACTTGGGTTTTTGAAAGCCATACCAGCAAATTCTGTTGTGTATCATCAAAATGAAATAATTTGACATTGGATTTGGTGACAAAACACATTTCTATTGTTTGAGCTGTAAAGGGTAAAATTATGGTTGGACTGAATATATAAGAGTGTGGTCGCCAAAATTAATTACTCAAGTCAGAATGACTTTTATGGTAGTTTATTTACAAATAGAAAGAGTTAAAGTAAGGAGAGAAAGAGATAGATAGATAGATAGATAGATAGATAGATAGAGAGAGAGAGAGAGAGAGAGAGAGAGAGAGAGTAAAAACCAATGTTTTGCTAGATGCATTGACAAAAAGCCAATTAGGGGGCATAAGATTGTACATTCAAAATAAATGTGTTCATTCCCCTTTAGTTCAATCAATTGTACCCCAAAGTTTATTCTTGATCTTGATGCAGTGTAGGTTTCTGCAGGAATCTTTCTCCAAACAGTTCGTTTTCTAGATTCAAGGAGGTAGCAATCTTCTTTCCCTGAAATTTTTCTCAACTAAAATTTTAAATCTTGGATTTATAAGAAAATACAATCCCCCCTGAAGAGGGTGTTGACCAATACCCAGATCAGCTCAGGATACATGGTTGCGTTATGGGGTGTATGTGTCAATTATCAAAAGAAAACCAAAAACATAAAAAGAAAAACAAATAAATAGAAGAAAAAATTAACTTTGGAAGAAAGAAAAATTCAAAATCTGAATCAAAATATCAAAAATATATGTAAATAAAAATTTTTGAGTAAACAATAATAAATTCATAACAAGCCCTTGTATTAGAGTCCAATGAAAGCAATTTCTGTCTCACTAGTCTGTAGGACAAAATGCAGCAATATTGCACTTACCCATTATCAGCCAGGACTACAGGAAATTGCTATACTATAAGAAAGAAAAAAGGACTAGATTTCTGTGTGAAAGGGAAGTGTCATTTCCTCATCTAATTTTACCTTCACTCTCAGGAATAGGGAGCAAGAACAGCTAATTGTTAGATACTTGATAGAAAATATTTCACAGGGAGTGTAGTACAAGGAGTCCTACATCTTAACATATGTCAAGTGCCACAATCTTGAGTCTGACACTAGGTTCAAGTCCTTTCGTATTGGCATAGAATCCTAATCAATCCCACTGGGATTGGTTGGTCTTCTTTGACCTTGTGTTTTTAGGCACTGTGCAGATTCTTATCAATCACATTGGGATTGGCTGGTCTCCTTGACCTTATCCTTCTTTGCACTGTATATTGGCTCTTTTGTTCCCTTCTCCTGGAATCAGACACAATCATTAATCACAATCCCATAACATTTATCAATAAATGGCAGGTTTCTGTAGTCTACAGCTTTTTGGGTATGCATTAACATTAAAGTAAATATATATTTTATTATATATACTTTAAGTACCAGAAATAAGAAAGAGGGGAAGAAAATAATCAAATATTCTATTAAACTAAAGAGCAATAATAAAATAGAAAATTAGGAATTCAGTGTATTCCCTAAAAAAACAAACAAACAAACAAACACAAAAACAACTGTCCACTTGTCTATGGACTTTTATCTCTAATGCCTGTGACAGGATAGAGTCAATCAGTTTCAATAGAAGGTACTCTCTTTACATGTGAGCAATGAATCCAAGAGTCCTTTCTCCAATTTTTATAGCTATTGAAGTGGTTAACAATATTTGAAATGGCCATTCCCAGGAAGACTGAGTTGCTCTGGTATGCTGGAAGTTTTTTATATAAATCTTGTCTTTCTGGGTTCAGGTCATGAAGTGAAAAGTCTTTTGGTCCTGCTTATACTGCAACTCTAGATTCATGGAGTTCATGCAGTTTGTGCTGCAATTTTTAAAAATAGGAAGCAAAAGAAGTTATCTCCCCCTAATAGTGATGTATATACAGAAGGAAAAAGCTTAGCCTGTATAGGGGGATGTCCAAAAAGCATTTCCTATGGTGACATGTGTAGATCTCTTCTGGGCCTGCTTCTAAGATAAAATAGAGCCAGAGGGAAAATTTCAGGCCATTTTAAATGTGTCTCAGTGCATAATTTTCTAATTATAGTTTTAATTTCTCTGTTCATTCTTTCAACTTGGCCTGAGCTCTGGGGATGATATGGTACATGGAATTTGGGAGTTACCCCCAAACAAGAATATATCTGAGATAAAACTGAATCAGTAAAATGACTTCCCCTGTTGGAATCAATATGTGTGGGTAGGCCAAAACAAGGAATAATTTCTTTTAAGAGCACCTTGGCAACAAAAGCCTCTGAGGCTCAGGCAGTAGGAAATGCTTCTGGCCATATGGTCAGTTGATCCACAATGACTAGATAAAATGTATAATGTTCAGCCTTTGGCATTGTTATGAAGTCAATTTGCAGGTGCTCAAAAGGTATGTAAACCAGAGGACACCCAACAAAGGCTTTGCCATGAAAGGTGTGTTGGTTATACACTTGGCAGGTAGGGCAGGCTATATACACTTTAGATGCTATAGTAGTTATACCAGGAGCTATCCTTCCTCTTTTAACAGAGTCCATGATGCCCTGGGTACCAAAGTCTCCATTTTTATGCACAGATTGGTAAGTTTGTTGATAAAAACTTTTAGGGAGCAGGGGTTTTCCTTCAGATGATACCCAAACTTCATTAATCTGTTTAGCTTTAAGTTTTTGCTTCCATTTTTCCACTTTCTTTTCATTATAGGAAAGTGATAAATTTAAGTCACCAGTGGTTGTTAATATTAAAATTAGTTCAGGCCTTTCTACGGTCACTAGTTTTGGAGCAGTATCTGCCTGGTAATTCCTCCTACAGTCAGAGTCAGTGTCACCTGTATGGGCAGAGAAATGAACTATGATTAGGACTTTAGGTAGCTGGAGAGCAGAAAGAACTTCATTAATAATTTTTGCATTAGCTATAGATTTTCCAGCTGAGGTTAAAAATCCTCTCTGAAGCCATAACATATCCACTGAATGACAAATTCCAAATGCATATCTAGAATCTGTATAAATTGTTGCCTTTTTAGCTTTGGAAATTATACAGGCATATTTTAGGCCTAAAAGTTCTGCACCTTGAGCACTTATATTTGAGGGCAGTGAAGCTGACAAATTCTGTCACTACTATAGCTCCAGTGTAATATATGCCATCCCTCATGAAAGAAGAATCATCAGCAAATAAGACTAGATCTGGGTTGTCTAAAGGAGTGTCCAGGAGATTATCTTGAGGCTTTTTAGCCATGGACACTAGTGTTTCACAACTTTGTAATGGTTCTCCTGAAACTGGTAAATCTTGAAGTAAGGTGGCAGGATTAAGAGTTGTACAATGTTTTAAAGTAATATTTTCATTAGGGGCAGGATGTAAAATGAATTGGACAAGGGGGGAGGGGATGGGGCAAAGGAGGAAGGGTTAAAGGCTGGGTGGGGAGGAGGAAGGATAGGAGGCAGCAGGGGCAGGGGGAGGAGGAGGAGGAGTTTGGGCAGGGAGGGGATGGATTGACTAGGAGGAGTAGAATTGTGTAGGGCAGGGTGGGACAGAGACAGAATTAGCTCTGACATTGAGAAAGTATGGAGAGATAAATCTCTCTTACTCTGGGTTTTTTAAAGTCCTTTTTAGTGCTTTTTATAAAGCCTTGATCTGCCTTGAATTCTCCTCCATGTTTTCTAGTCAACTATAAATGTCATTTAAGTTATACTCAATCTTAGCTTTTAGTTCTGTAATTTGTTGAGTAGTATAAGGGGCAGCTGGTCGGATTGGACAGGAAATGTGTTGTACAGGAAGAGGCTGAGATGAATCTCTTATTTTGATCTCTAGCATACTTAGGGTATTTGTCAAGTCTCTCCCAGAGAGGAAGAGATAAAATGCTTCACATCCTACTATTACAATCATACCCAGGAATAGTGCTAAGTATATCCATTATAATATATTCTCTGGGATTATGAGCCAATTTAAATAGAAAAAAACCCCAACAATGTCCAAATTTGGTTATGCTGTTGAAAACCCAGTTGTTTAGCATGCTGTTTAATTGCTCTAACCACATTTTTAAAATTTCATTATTACATTGTTTGTAATTTTGCTTTTTGTCAGTAGATGGCTCTATTGGCTAGGATTTTTTTTTCCTGGCTAGGGGTTCTGATGTGGTCCTTTTTTTGGACAGACCTTAATCCAATTAACTTTCTGGGTGAAGGGAAGGTGGAGAAACAAAGCCTTTAGCCTGAGGCTGAGTTTTGGAGAGGCTAAGTTTAGGAGTGGCAACTAGAGATAGGGGAAGCTTTTTGCAGCTTGTAGTTTAATTAAGAGGATTGAAAGCATTTTTTCTCCTCCCTCAAGCTAAAAATGCTAGAACCATGGGCTTCCCTCTTTGGGCAAAAATGTCACTTTTCCTAGCTGGTCTCACCAGGTTTTTACTTCTCACTTACACTTAATGCTAGAAACTTTATTACAATCACTTTCTCTAATGACAAACCTCAATGAGCTGAACTCACTGCCTTTACTCCAGTGGTCCAATAGTTTTTAGCTGTGATATGGAGTCCCTCCCACTCAGGTGAAAACCTAAGGGTCAGCTAATTGGGTTGTTTGTTCCCTGAGGGAGGTGGGTTGGAAAGAGCTTCCCTAGTTGAAGCCGCAGGGCCCTGCCCCTAAGATTAAAAACAGCTTTGTTGTATTTATTTTAAGGAGAAAGGAGAAAAAAATTCACCTCATCTAGCAGCTTTGAATTGTAGACTCACCTATTTAAAAACTGATTTGAGGAGGTAGTGAAGAATGAAAGAAGAGTCAAGAAAATTGAGGGAGATTGAGGGTACTTGTCACAACCTTTGTGGATTAGTCAAAATGTAAAGGATAAAATTATGCTTGAATTGAATATATAAGAGTGTGGTTGCTGAAATTAATTACTCAAGTCAGAATGACTTTTATGGTAGTTTATTTACAAATAGAAAGAGAGAAAGTAAGGAAAAAGAGATAGAGAGAGAGAGGGAGAGAGAGAGAGAGAGA
>NC_058132.1:211306408-211337544 GCF_016433145.1 Gracilinanus agilis | reverse complement strand
AGAGAGAGAGAGAGAGAGAGAGAGAGAGAGAGAGAGAGAGAGAGAGAGAGAGAGAGAGAGAAATTACTCCAGCCTGGTGTGACCTAGGCAGGGCTTCAGAGGATCCAGCAAAGGGGGAGCCCAGAGGTAAACTAAACAAGGATTCTAACCATGACACCTTCCCCAAGACGAGGGGCCCCTAAGGGGGCTAGTCCTTCCAGAAAAAACTAGGAAGGGGAATCAGCCTTTTCATTCACCCACATGGCAGTCCAAAGGGAAGCAGTTTGAGGTCTCAAGCTCAAGCTTCTCCAAAGCCAAGTTCAAAGGGGAAAAAACTGGTCACAGGAAGTTACCACCATTTTAAAAGATAGTTCTTTGTGTCACTTCCTTTGCCTTCCTTCCACTTTTATGTGGACCAATGGCAGTTTTAACTTTGCTTTGGACTGCCCACGGGGCAGTCAGTAATTTTTTATTTTACTAGCTAGTGCTGTGAGTCATAACTCTCTCCCCCCACCCCACCCCCTTAAGGATTAAGTCAGGGTGTATACATTCCTGGTGGCTAAAACCTAAAGAATAAATAGGGGAGAGTTAATCCCATCTTCACAGAGCATTGGCCTGCTTAAATTGGGAAGGGCTCAGCATGAGATAAGTTACAAAAGGATGAAGTTTTTGGTTCTAGAAGCTGGTTTAAGAATATCTATTAGATTTTATTGAGATGGTGATCTGTGTTTGTACAAGATATACACAATGATCATAGATAGTATCAAACTTATTTTATCACAAGATGTCTTAAAAAGTTTTTATTTTATTGCACCAACAAAGTCTCCATGTATATTCAGAAAGTTTTTATGAAGTACAAGGTGCTGAGAGAGAGGAATATTTAGATAAGGCAGCCCTTGTTTTAGAGAGTATACAGTCTAGTCTGGAAGTGCCACATAAACATACAGGATATCCCAAAAGGCTTAGTGTGCTTTTCTGTTATTAGAAGCTTAAAACTGTACTCAGATTTTGAAATACAGAGTGTATAGTAGTATAAGACAATACAGGAGAAGTGTCTTTGAGAGGTGCAGAACAAAGTGCTTTGTGAAATCTGGAGTAAGGAGAGTTCTGAGATTAGGGAAAGCATTCTCCCTGAGAAGAACATTTGAGTTAGGCTCCATGGGATGTTTGCTTTTAATCACTAGGGTTCTAGCTCAAATTGTATATGAATCTATGGATGGGTAGAACCTGAGAAGACAAGATTTAAGAGTAAAGACAGACCATCCATAAAGGTGAAAAAAAGATGGAGTATATTGGAGAACACAGAGTAGAATAAATAGTGGATAGAAATATGAGATAAAGGTGGGTTGGTAGAGCGGCTCCAGAATGTGGAGAACTTTGAATACTAGGCAAAAGAGGTTGGACTTGGCACACAATAAGGAGTCAGTGGATGCTCTTGAACAGACTGCTTTGAATATGTCTAAATATTAAAAAGAACATTCTGACAAAGATGTTAAGTGGTTTGGAGAGGGGAGAGAGGAATTAGAAGGAACTGTTAGAAGGCGAATATAGGCAAATGTTAATGAGGACGGTACTAAGATGGGGACAGGGGTAATAAAGAGAAAAGGAGTGGGGGTAACTAGATGTCTCAATGGGTAGAGAACCAGACCTGGAGACAGGAGGTCTTGGAATCAAATTTGACCTCAGACACTTCCTAGCTGTGTGACCCTAGGCGAGTCATTTAACCCCCATTGCCTAGCCCTTACCACTCTTCTGCCTTAGAGCTAATACACAATATTGGTTCTAAGAGGGAAAGTAAGGGTTTTAAAAAAAAAAAGAGGAAAGGATAGAGGGGAAATGCTGTGGTCCTGAAATCAATAAGACTTGTTAATTGTTTATATATGACAGAAAAGGAGAGGCAAAGATAAACTCAAGGTTCAGAATCTAATAAGAGCTAAATTTTACATATCAATTTAGGGTTTGCAAAGCCCTTTATTAGCTTTAATGAGCATCCTTTGGCCCTCATTAAAAACCCTTTGAAATGAATGATCCCATTTAGTGACTAGGAAACTGAGGTTTAGAGATATTAAGTAACTTTCCCAGAGTCACACAACTAGTAAGTGTCTAAAACAGGATTTGACTGAATGTCTCCTGTATTCCACGTATACCATGCTATCTCCTCCATCACCAAGTTGCCTCTACTCAGTCTTATAGGAGGCAGGGTGAAGAAAGGTGCCATACACAGAAATAATAAAATCATAAAGAGGAACAGATTTAGAGAGACAGACAAGAAACTTGATTCTGAGCAAAATGATTTTGAGTTACCACTTAGATATTCAAGTAAGTAAATTAAAGGTGGGGTTCTAGAATGCAGATTCCAATGTAGAATTATAGATTTGGAAGTCACTTGCATAGAGTTTGTGGTGGAAACCATCAAAGGGAATAAGATTGTCAAGAGAGAGAGGAAAAAGAGAGGAAAAAAGAGGACTGAGGGCAGTTTAGGAATATTCTCATTAATGGATCAGTTCAAGTGGAGGTTCCAGACAGTGAATCAGAGAAAGAGCAGTGGTAGAACAAAGAAGAAGCATGATATCTCTGAAGTTAAGGGAAGAAAGATTATCAGGTAGTGATTGGAGTCTAGTAGTATCAAAATCTTCAGCAAGGTCAAAGACAATGAGAAATGGAGAAAATGCCACTGTATTTGACAATTTCATATAGAATTATTATATTATTATTCCTGTTGACTTCTTAGGAGCATAGGGCTGCAACCATCTCACGCCAGTGGACTCTGTTCTGGGCAACTTCCCCCAGCTGGGCCCATGTCATTCCCACTGTTTTTGTTTCATTTTCGGCAGATCTTCGCCAGGTCTGTTTTGGTCTTCCAACTTTCCTCCTCCCTGAAGGGTTCCAGCTCAATGCTTGTCTGGCTACATTGTCTTCCGGTTTTCGTAGCATATGTCCTATCCATCTCCACTTACATTTCTTTATGTCCTGACTAATGGGATACTGGATTGTTCTTTCCCAGAGACTAGCATTGGAGATTTTTTCAGGCCATCTGATGTTCAAGATGTGACGTAGACATCTATTAACAAAGACCTGGAGTTTATTGGTGTTAGCGCTCGTCACTCTCCAGCTTTCTGATCCATATAGGAGGAAGGCCTTTACGTTGGTATTGAAGATTCGGAGCTTAGTGACGAGGGACAGTGCTTTGGAGATCCAGACAGACCGCAGGGTGTTAAATGCCTGTCTGGCTTTGTTGATTCGGTTTTTGATGTCCTCATCTGCTCCGCTGTCCTTGCTGACTCTGCTACCCAAATAGGTGAAGTGGTCCGTCTCCTTGATGTTTTCTCCCTGTAGTTGGATTGGCAGGTCCTGTGTGCTGTTGACTGTGATCACCTGGTCTTCTTCTTGTTGATCTTCAGACCAGTCTTCTCCGCTTCTTCAGAGAGTCGTGCAAGTTTGGCTTGCGCATCCTGCTGCTTGTGAGAAAGGAGACAGATGTCATCTGCGAAGTCAAGGTCCTCAAGCTGCTTGGTATGAGTCCATTGAATGCCCGCATTGTTGTCCTTGGTAATTCTTCTCATGGTCCAATCTATGACCATCAAGAAGATAAGGGGCGAAAGCATGCAGCCTTGCTTCACTCTGGTCTTCACTGTGAAGGGAGCCGTCAGTTTCCCATTATGGATGACCTGGCAGGTAAAGTCTTCGTATAACCGCTGGATGATGTTGATGAGCTTCGGGGGAATCCCGTAATGCTGCATCAATCTCCAGATGATGTTCCTGTCCACGCTGTCAAATGCCTTCTCGAAATCCACGAAAGTCATGTAGAGGGGAGACTGCCACTCGATGGACTGTTCGATGATGATTCTTAGGGTGACGATATGGTCGGTGCACGATCTGTGCTGACAAAACCCTGCTTGTTCTATTCTCAGCTTCTTGTCCAAGGCCTCCTTCAGTCTTTCTAAGATGACTCTGGTCAGGATTATGCTGGGAGCGGATAGAAGCATGATTCCTCGCCAGTTGCTGCATTGGGATAGGTCACCTTTCTTGGGTAGCTTCACCAGGTAGCCTAGTTTCCAGTCTGTCCGGACTTGTTCCTGTTCCCAGATCATCTGCAGGAGGGGTTGTAGCATCTCCGCTGACATTTCTGGGTCTGCCTTGAGTGCCTCGGCGGGGATGCCATCTGGACCTGCAGCCTTACCATTTTTCATGGTCTTGATGGCTTTGATGATCTCAACTTTGGTAGGTGGGCCCGTGTTCACCTGAAGCAGTTGGGTGGCTGGTGGTAAGTCCGGAACAGTTGGTGGAGGCGGTCGGTTCAGGATTTCTTCGAAATACTCTGCCCATTGGGCTCTCTGCCCTGCATCGCTTGTTATTGTCTTGCCAGTCTTGTCCTTCACTGGCTTGCTAGGGTTGTAATTCTTTCCCGATAGAGTTCTTGTTATTTCGTATAGCCTCTTCATGTTCCCCTGCCCAGCTGCTGTTTCTGCTTCTTCGGTCATATCGTGAATGAACCGTCTCTTGTCATATCTTGCGCTCTTCTTGACTTGACGGTTAATTTCCCAGTACTGTGTTCGAAGTTCTTCTTTTTCCTGTTGATCTTGGCACTGGCTGATCTTCTGTTTCAAATCTCTTCTCTGTTGTATCTTGGCCCAAGTCTCTTGTGTTAACCATTCCTTGCACTTTCTCTCTCTCTTTCTCAGGACTTCTGCGCAGGTGGTCTTCCAGGTCTGCTGGAGTTTGGTCCAGTGCTTTTCAATTGTCTCTCCCGTGAGTCCTGTCAAGGCCGCGAACCTGTTCTTGATTTCACAATTGAATGCTTCTTTTTCCTCTCTGGTTTTTAGATCTTGCACGTTGTACTTGTGGTGTAATCTGCCTGAAAGGTCGTTGAATGATTTCAACTTGGTTCTAAAAGTTGCCACCAGGAGTTGGTGGTCCGAGGCCACATCTGCACCACTTCTTGCTCTAACATCTAGAAGGCTTCTTCTCCACTTGCGGAAAACTGTGATGTGATCGATCTGATTTTCCGTCCTTCCATCAGGCGAAGTCCAGGTTGACTTATGAATTTTCTTGTGTGGGAATATAGTACCCCCAATAACAAGATCGTTGAAGGCGCAGAAATCCGTAAAGAGCTCTCCATTTTCATTACAGGTGCCTACTCCATGCCTTCCCGTGATGAATTCCTTTCCTGTGATGTCTTCTCCTACCTTTGCATTCAAGTCTCCCATAACGATCTTCAGGTCTCTTCTTGGTGTGCCATCAAGTAGTGCCTGTAGGGAGCTGTAAAACTCTTCTTTTTCCTCTTCCTCTGCCGCATTGGTGGGTGCATAGCATTGGATGATGGTGATCTTCTTCCTCTTTGAGTTGAACCTTGCTGACATAAGCCTTGACGAGATAGGTTCCCAACCTATCAGCGCCTTTTTTGCTTCAGGTGTCATGAGCAGCGCTACTCCCTGGGTGTGGGAATGGTCCGGGTCTTCATGGCCAGAGTAAATGATGGTTTCGCCTGATATCAGACTGGTCTGGCCGCTTCCATTCCATCTGGTCTCACATAAACCGAGGACCCTGATGTCGTATCATTTCATCTCATTTACTACCTGAGCGATTTTTCCGCTTTCGTATAAGGTTCTTACGTTCCATGTCGCTATTCTGGTTTTTGCCTTGGTCGTCCGAAGATTTATCAGCGAGCTGGCTTCCCAGAGGCTTTCACCAGCACGCGTCATGGACTCTGTTGGAGAGCAATCCTCCAGACTAGGCGATCCTCGGTTTTGTTGGTTTGGTGAGGCTGCGGTTTCTATAGCAAATGTGATTTTTTTTTTTTTTTTACAGGGTGAGGTTGCTAGCCCCACGCCCAACCCTCCTCCTTTTTCAGCCGGGCTTGGGACCGTCCTTGGCGGAGTTTTCATATAGAATAGTTTCTGTAAAATGATGGACCTTGAGAAGAGAAAGAGTAATAAATTGGAGATTTCTTTGTCAAGAGATTTGACAGGACTGTAGATAAGTGGGGCAGAGGAGAGAGAAAGAGGCAATGAAAAGTTTTTTCTTTTATTTTAAAGACTGGAAGCACCTAACATGTTTGTAGAAAGAGGGGGAAAAGGGGTGGGAAAGTATTAGATAAAAAGTACACATAAGAGGGCAGCTGGGTAGCTCAGTGAATTGAGAGCCAGGCCTAGAGACAGGAGGTCCTAGGTTCAAACCCGGCCTCAGCCACTTCCCAGCTGTGTGACCCTGGGCAAGTCACTTGACCCCTATTGCCTACCCTTACCACTCTTCCACCTATAAGTCAATACACAGAAGTTAAGGGTTTAAAAAAAAAAGTACACATAAGAAAGGGGAATGATTATTGAATTCTTAAGGAGATAGGAGAAAATGTGATAAGGGGAACCAATAGATTTATTCAACTTTGGAGAGTTCCAAGGTCTGATCTAGCTTCAAAATATGCTATGTTATAACATGCCATGTTATGTAAATTAGACTAAAAAGAATTTTAAATTTTATTCATTATATTAGATTAATCAACATATTTAAGAATTGATGAATAAGTTATATAAATTTACAGCTGAAAGGATCATGGAGGATCTTAGCTCTGTTTTTGAACCCTTACTTCTATCTTAGGCAATGGGGGTTAAGTGATTTGCCCAGGGTCACCCAGCTAGGAAGTGTCTGAGGTCAGATTTGAACCCAGATCTCCCATCTCTGGACCTGGCTCTCAATCCACTAAGCCACCCAGCTGCCCCCAAAAGCTTTTTTCTTTAGATGAAGCAATTTTTATAGATGAGTTAGCCAAAACCAAGTGAAATGACTTCCAAAAAATAAGTTCTGATTTTATTTTTATTAACACTTAGGGGCTCTCTTTATTCTTAGTTAGACCCAGACTCATCGTGGCACTGTAATTGTGTTTCCATCATCATCACTAATGATCCTCCATCAAAATTTTATTTCCCACTAGATAAAACCAAAGGCCCATTAATTAAAAGTAAAGACACTAAATTAAACACACTAGCCAGGCAAACCAACCAAGTAAAACAGGTATTAAACACTCACACCCATTCCCAAATGACTGCTGCCTTCACCTGTTTCCCCCCAGGAAATATTATGCTTTGTTCCTAATTAACCATTATACCTCTGGAAGAAAATGAGAGGAGGATACAACATCCATTCACTAAATGAAAGCTCTTGGGGAAAATTTGCCACAGCACTAAGGAAATTTGGGCTTCTCAGTTCTGGAAATAGACAGTTGCTAAAACCCCACATTAAGTCTTTGAAGTCTTGGACCAAGGACCTGATTTGATGCTAGAGCTCAGCACATAACTTTCATTTTTCTCCTGTTCTACCCAGCTAATCCCTATAATAATACCATTCAATGTTGCATACTTCCTGAGATGCTCTGTCCAATCCTTTATGAAAGAAGCAAGTTTCTGAGAGTTTTGCATTTTGAGAGTAGCCATGTACATGAACTAGACTCATAGCTCTGGATTAAGAAGCCTTCCCTTTGCAGGTTAACAACTGTCTGCTCTTTTCTTTGTGGGACTGAGAATTATCAATATTACTGGGTTTAAGATAGTTCTCTTCTACCTGATCCCTCCTAGATGTTCTTTCTTCAATTCTACCTTCTGGGCCTTTACAGCATGATATAAATCTCTGCAGGCTGGGAGGGGGGCAGAAAAAGAGGGGAAAACCTGTCCATTTAGTTCCCACCCATCCCATATAAGGACCCCTTTGGTGTTCAGTGTGCCCCAAGTATACTATCATTAACCATCTGTCTCTGACCCCTTCTACTTACCTCTGGCCTTCACAAAGGAGTTCTTGCTCTTCGGTCCTGTCTATTTCCACTGCCCATGTGTTTCAAACACAAAGTCCCAGACAGCCCAGATGTGTTTGACCTCAAAAAAAAAAAGTCCTCCAAATTTTTTTCTTCAAGGCAAAATGAATGATAAAAGATCACTGAGCCTTTAGTGAAGACAAAAGAAGGGAAATAGCCTTTTGTTATAGAATGGACCACTTTGGCAGTCTAGTAAAACAAATAGACTCTTTTTTTAGAATGTTGTTATAAAAGGCATAAATTAAAATACATAGGACATTAATTATTTTGAAATGCAATTAGGAAAGTAAGTTTTTAAAAAATCAAATTCATAGATACCAGGTTAATACTAACCCCTGACCTAACATAATCCATGGATTCTAGGAATTGTTAAATGATAACAAATAAGAAGCTTAGATCCAATCCTAGGTTTACCCTCAGGAGACTGACCAACCATTCCTGTAGAGTTTATGTCATGGTCAGTCATCAAATATTGATTAAATACTCACAGGGAAAAGCAGCATTCATTCTTTCTTAAAACAAGCAAAACACACCATCCTAATGATAAAAATTGTGTACTATATTTATTATCATCTATTCATCTTTAAAGATCCCACACTGATGAATCAATGAAAAAGTACTTAAGTATGTGACTATGCTTGGTCCTAGGGATACAAATGAGAAAAGCAAGACATACAGATAGATGATGGTCAGATGCAGTAGAGATAGAAAAGCCAAGAGATCCATGGGGTGATTTGAAAGGACAGACAAAAATGCATAGCAGGGTGGAGGGAGGTATCAGGATGATATTAGATAATAAGTACTATCGAATTAGTTTAGAGATAAGAAGTAAAGAAGCTGGCTTGAGGAAGAATTGGAGTTTCAAATAGAGCTGAGAGAGTATTAATTTCAACTGTTGGCATTTGGAACTGTTTTTTCTATGACAGTTACATGTTCTAGGTGTGGCATTCTGGCAGTTGGCTTCTGGCAGTTGACAGAGCCACATGCAGGAATTTTCTCTCTCAGGGCTAAAGAAGGCAACATCTTTGCCCCTCTCTATCTCTTTCTGAGTGAAAGACTTGAAGGAGTGGAGTGTTTTCTTTTCCAATTGGGAAACACTATTCAATTATCTGTTACTGTGTATAGGTTGGTTAAACTCTGAAAAGACCAAAGAAAACCTGGTCTTTGGTTTGGATTCTGAGTCTGTTAAGGCTTAGAGTCCTAACTTGATTCTTGTTGAGACTCAACCAGCTAGCCTTGGTTATCTTTATAACTTAAAGGCAAAGTTAAGAATTAGTGTGGTTAGGTTTATTTAGAATAGTATAATTTTGGTTAGTTAGATCAGTGAGGATTAGCATAGCCTGTGAACCACAGGAGCAGTTCCTTGAGGAACTTGGGAGTTTATTTGGGTGGAGTTAGAATCCCTTAGAATTAGAAATCCTTTTACCCTTATATATATTTTAAATAAAAAGTTTAATTTTCTATAACAAGAGTCTCTTTAGCATTCCATGAGCCTGGCCCCGAAGGAAAGTTCATCTTTGAGCTTCATTTCACTTTACCACTGAAGATACTTTTGATAACATTTATCAAAAGTATCAAGAATCAATCTGATCCTTTATTTCCATTAGTCTTTGTCCTTATTTATTGTGTGCTTGTCCCATTTTTATTTTACAGAAAGCAGGGTCTGAGGAGCATAGCAGCTAGACAGATTTTAAAGCTCCAAAGTTTTAAGGTAATTAGTACTGGTAGTATTATTCCCACTTTACAGTTGAAAAAACAGGTCCTAATAGGTTTAATGTCATTGCTATTAAAGTAAGTAATCAAAGGTGAACTTGAATTCTGGTTTCTTGATATTATGTCCAGTACTTTAATCACTACCATCACCCCCATGCTCTTCAGCTTAAGAAATCTCAGAATCCTTTTGGTATCATAACAAAATCTCTCTCTTTGTAATCATCTTTTAACCTCCCAAGAATATAAATTTCCTTCAGGCAAGACATTATTTCCATTTTTTTATAAGGAAGGAATCCCAACACCTAGCAGCTGAAGATCTGGCACATAATAGGAAATTTTAAATAAATTTATGAAGACTTGAATTTTATCGAATTCTTACATCTGTTACCACTACAATGAAACAATACGAACCTGTCTAGAGAATGTTGCCCTCTTTTTTTGTTTTAGTACCTTATTATCGTCTTGAACATTATTTCTTTGTCTTTACCCAGATTTAAGATGACATGATTTTAAGCCAATCGATTATGATCTTCCCTTAGACTTTCAAATTATTGCAAAATCATAGAATTTCAGAGTTTGGAAAGACCTCAGTGACCATCAGTTTCAATCCTAATAGCTGGGGCAGCTAGATGATATAGTGGAAATAGTACAAGTCTTAGAGTCAAGAAGAACCATTTTCTTGAGTTCAAATCTGGCCTTAGAAATTTACTAGATTTGTGACACTGGGCAAGTCACTTAACCCTATTGGCCTTCATTTCTCTATCTGTAAAATTATCCAGAATAGGAAAAGTTGAAACACTCCAGTATTTTTTCCAAGAAAATTCCAAAAATGGGGACATGAAGAGTTGAGTATGAAAATGACTGAATAACAACTACTGGAAAGAATAATTTAGGACTCGTGTAGGAAATAGTACTTCAGTATACCTTTGAATAAATGCCTATTCCAATAAAATTTGGTTATTGTGAATGGATATAGAGCAGTGATGGTGAACCTATGATACAGGTGCCAAGATAGCACACAGAGCACTCTCTGTGGGCATTTGTATGCACTTCTCCCCTCCCCCCCCCAATTTTGTTACAGAAAGGCAGAAGGACTCAGGCAGAGCTGCTCCTCTCCCCTCTCCACCCAGCCTGATGACATTTTTTCACATCGTCTCTCCTCTGCCCAGTAGCCCAATGGAAGCACACAGGGGGTAAGGTGGGAGGCTTACAGATGGCAGAGCTGGAAGGTATCAGAGGACTCAGGCTACCCCTCTCTACACTCACTGAAGACATTCCTCCCTTCACCCAACCCTTCACTCAGCAGCCCAATGGGACAGCTTTCTCCCTCCCCTGTATGGGGTAAAGGAGTGGGGAGGAAATGCCTGGCACTCAGTGGGGGTGTGTGCACAGCACTTGGTCTGGGGGGTGGGTGAAGGCAGGGCCCAGCACTCTATTTCCAAAAGGTTCACCATCACTGGTATAGAGGAATCTAATGTGAATCCTCTTTAATAATAATCTGCATATTTCTAAGAAGTAGAAGGTACAGAAGGGGTGCATTCAAGTATGAAGAATAGCTTGTTCAGAGGCATAATATTATTTATATAATTCATGGCCTAGTTAGCGCCTCCCTCTCAAGGGGAGAAGATTCTCAAGATTGTGAGCTCAAATGGATCCTAAATGGGTCTTGACTTTCTCTTTGGTTCCTTGTTTTAGAGTTTACTCTCGAAAAATTTCCAAAATACAACATTGGTATAACTTTTGTCTAGGTTTGCACTATTATAGTCATAGGGTTCCAAAGTCCCATATAAGTAGCCAAAGTAAAAAATGCATATGAGATTAAACAACCTTTATTTTAATGTATAGGATATATATATACAATTTTGAAAATGCAAAGGTCTCAAAAGAGCCCATGAACATATATAGCAAATATGTAAGACCCTAATGGCAAATCCTCCCTGAAAAAAAAGTGAACTCATAATGGTCAATAGAACAACACTTTATCATTGTGATGAATTCTTTGCTTTCCCACAAGTTCCTATACGACACCTCCCAGATTTACATTGCCCTTTGTGATTTAGAACCTGTAAAAGACACTGCCTTCCCATGGAACCTATACCATCCAAGTAATTATGTGTGCATGTGCATGCATGTGCATGTGTGTGCATGCATATGTGTATGTGTGTGTGTGTGTGTGTGTGTGTGTGTGTGTTAGGGGTGGTGGTGGTAAAGTAAAAATCTTTCTTCCTTTCCTCCCACTTCCTAAGTGTTATGCTTCTATTTTCCCATTACAGAGACCATGTGGGTAATCTTTTTCTTTCCCTAAATGTTATAAAGATCAGGAAATCCCCTCATAGGTGGTTCAGACTTCAAATATGAAATTGAAACTATTTTCAAGGGAAATTACAAAGCTGGTGTGATTCAAGAAATTTCATTTTAGACCACAGAGACAATGTACACTTCTACTTCTACCATATGGTTCTTCAAGAATTCAGTCATTGCCTCTGCTCTTTTCATTTCTTGGTCTGGGAAAATACATGATCAGACCTCTTTTCTCTGACCTTTGCTCACAAGCAGAAACAAAAGAGGAAGAATATTGGGAAACCCAATTCGGAAACACCCTTCTCAGGACACCAGAGCAAACATTTGCATCTTAGAACACACTTCCACCATAAATTGTTATTAAATGCTTCTGAAGGCAAAAATAGGGAAAATCTACTTCTTTCCTTATTATTATGTTCCAGAAAGTGAAGAAGTCAAAGTTGGTTGTGTTGCTTTAGGTACTGTGACTTTATTATGACTTGATGAAATACCATTTCTTTGAATTGATTGTATTCCCTTGATGTATAGTAAAAGTAAATACATTGTTGGGAGCTTTTGAACTATGGATATAAGGAATCTAAAACCATTCTGAAATTGGGGCAGACTTTTTGGGGAACAATGTCTCAAGAATCAGTCATGTTTAAACTTGACTATTGTTGGCAGGTTCCATTTTTGTCATTAAAAAAAAATTTCCGAGCATTTCCCTTCTTTAATTTTGTATTGCCTCTTTCAGTGTACAAAATCATTCAGAGATCTCTGACACTGTTAATCAGTCAATCAACATTTATTAATTACCTACTATGAGTCAGGAACTGTGCTAAGCACTGGGTATATAAAGAAAGATGAAAGACTATCTAATACTCACAGTTTAAAGAGGGGGGTGGAGGGAAGGGGATATAAAGTACAAATAATTATGTATAAGCAGGGCATGTACTTGTTAAACTGGGAATAACCTTAGAGAGATAGTGTTAAAATTTAGAAGGATTGGGAACAACTTCTTTCTGAAGGTGGAACTTCAACTGAGAATTGAAGGAAGGCAGAGAGGCCAAGAATTGGAGATAAGAAGGAAGAGAATTCCAGACATGGTGGATAGTCTGTGAAAATATTTGGAGATGGGAGATTGTATGTCATCTGTGAGAAATGTCAATAAATCAATAAACATTTATTAAGCACCTACTAAATATCATTGATGTATGCACTAGGGATACAAAGAGGCAAAAAACAGTCCTTGATGTCAAGGAACTTAAAATTTAATAGAGAAGACAACATGCAAAGAAGTGTATACAATGTAAGCTATATACAGGATAAATAAGAAAAATTAACAGAGGAAAGTCATTGGAATTAAGAGGAGTTGGGAAAGGCATTGTTATATATAAAATGTGAATATTGGCTAAACGAGAAGGTCCTGTGTTATAGTCATAGCACAGATCTAGAATTCCTCATTTGAGTTTTAGATGACCTCTTTTTAGGATTACTTCTATTGCAGTTTGGAGATTTCACAGCTTTGATTTTTCACATCTGTTTTTATGATTTATAATAATTTGGGGGTGGGAGTAGGAGAACCAACAAACTCAGGTAAGGATTTGTGAGCCTATTATACTATGAAACCTGTTTTACTAGAAAAACATCATGAGATTTAAGTCTAACAGAATTTTGTCTCTTTTCTAGTCTCAAAACACCTAAGGTCTAATGGTTCCCACACCTCAAGAGATTTCTTGAGTTTGTGGTATATTCAGAGATAAAATCCTAAGGGAAAATCAAGGACAGTTAAAAAAAAACACCCTTCTACAGCCCTTCAGTACAAATCCAGGGGCTATTGAAGTCTGGAAGATAATACTGCATGGGTAGGAAAAATCAGAAAAAGGGTAATTTGGTCCTTTAAGGAGAAATATTCAGCATTGGCAACTACCTAATACTCATCCTAACATATGGCATCTAAAATAGAAGGTGCAGAGGGAAAAACACCTATCTTCTCTTCATAAGAGGCAAGAAAAGGAAGAAAACCCTCCTAACCCCAGTCAAATATTTTCTCTCTTGAACATGTAAGTTCATGCGATTTTGATCTCTCACTGCTTTTTTATGGTGAGACCAGAATGGAGAGACATAGGTTGGATGGGGCTATTAAATGACTCTCAATATTAGGGACTATCTGAGAACCTTTGAAACAGGAAATGCAAGGAGATAAGTGTATTGAGATATTGGAGCCTGGCAATGGGTAGCTGTGTTCTTTGAATCTGGAGAATTCAGCAGTTTTAACCTAGTTACAGAGACACAAAAAGTGGAGACTCAAAAGACTGGACTATATTTTATTTACTTATTTATTTGTGTTTGTACTATATTTTATTAAGGAATTGGCTCAACTTTTGTGAGGAAAGCTTTGTTGATTCTGGATGCCCTTAGTCCATATCTAGTCTCTGATACATAAGTTCTGTGTGTATCAGCAAGTTACTTTTCCTCTGTGTGACTCAGTTTCTTTTTCTATAAATAGGAATAATTATACCTACGCTACCTACCTGATTGAGTAGCATGAGAGAAGGGAGGAAAAGTGTTTTATAAACTTTTAAATCATATGTGTTACTTATTATTATCAAGATCCATAATTTTGTGATGGAGAAGTCAATACCCAAAGCAGCATTTATTAGAAAATTTTGAAAACTTGAATTTCATGGTCTATTCTCCAACTTCCTATTTTGAACTTAAATTTCCAATATTAATAAAGGAGGAGCATCTTTGGACCCCTGTGAGGATTACTTTTATCTGGAGATCTGGAAATGAATTTTGACTTAGTGAAAATATATTCTCCACAGCTGAGATCCCTCATCTGTGCTGCCTTTCTCAGCTCTAACACATATAACCTTTTAATTTATAAGCAGGTAGTCAATATTGATGATCTTCTCATTTATAGGAATGGTGAAAAGAATCAATATAATAGGATAAGGACCCAAGGCTGCTGGGTTCATTTTGACATTTCTTTTTTGACTTTTTCATTTTTTATGATGTACATTTCTCTCCATTTTAAGATGTTTATTGAATAGTCTTCCTAAGCTTAATAGTAATCATTCCATTCCATTCCATTTTTTTCTTTGAGCTGCCTCAATTTTAAGTACCTAAGAGCTTCATTAAAATTTTTTTTTTGCAATCATGATGAATCAAAGTAGCTGTCAGCAGATAAAGGATGGACCTCTTCTGATTGTACGACCATTTTCTCAAATTTGTATTGAAAAGTTTTTAACTAAAAAACATTAATTGGTGATCAAAGATGAATTTGTATTATGTAAAACCAAATCATCCTTTGTGTCTGATACCTGTATTCACCCTTTGTTTTTTCCTTCTTCCTCCAGGGCTGATTCTCCTGTGAAGATAGAGAATTACTCAGAGGTGACTGAGTTTATCCTCTTGGGAATCCCTCATACTGAGGGGATGGAGACAGTGCTCTTTGTCATCTTCTTATTAATCTATATCTTCACCCTAGTGGGGAACTTCCTCATCCTTGTGGCCATCATCTCTTCCTCTCGCCTTCATACACCCATGTATTTCTTCTTGGGACTCTTATCTACTTTTGACATATTTTTTCCTTCAGTTAGTTCTCCTAAATTGCTGGTCTCTCTCTCAGGTAACAGCCGAGCCATCTCATATAGAGGATGTGCCTCCCAGCTCTTCTTCCATCATTTTTTAGGGTGCACTGAAGGAATTTTATACTCTGTGATGTCCTATGACCGTTTTGTTGCCATTTGTCACCCACTGCGCTACCCAGTCATCATGAACCCTAGACTTTGTGTGATCCTTGCCACATGCACCACATTGATAGGTTGTATCCATGCCACTATACTGACATCACTCACTTTCCAGTTGCCTTACTGTGGCCCCAACGAGGTACATTATTATTTATGTGACATTCCTGTTGTCCTCCCTTTGGCCTGTGCTGACAGCTCACTGGCCCAGAGGGTGGGTTTCACTAATGTTGGCCTTTTGGCTTTAACATTATTTTTCACTATTCTTGTCTCCTATACCCGCATTGGGATAGCCATTTTGAAAATCCGTTCAGCTGAAGGCAGGAGCAAAGCTTTCTCCACCTGCAGTGCCCACCTTGCTGCAATCATGTGTGCTTATGGACCAATTATTATTATCTATTTTCAGTCCACACCCAATCCTTTGCTTGGTGCTGTAGTTCAAATTTTGAATAACATTGTCTCACCTATGCTGAATTCCTTAATCTATTCTCTGAGGAACAAAGAAGTAAAAAGAGCCTTGAAAAGAGTGTTGTGTGGGGCAGGACTAACTGCAGAGGCCTAAAATAGGAGGCCTTAGTCTTCTTGACCAGTGTTTATTTCCATCTATGTGTGGAAATTGTTGGTCAGATATCTCTCCTTCATGGAATGGTTGCTATGTCTCTGTCCTCTCTTTATGTTATCATCTCTTCTTTTCTGTAGGGGATTATGTGCCAGAAATGATAGCAACATGAGAAAAAATAGCTAGATGAGCTCTTTTTTCTTTTAAAGGACTTTATTGTTGAAGTTCACTTTCTTTTTAGGGTTCATGAAGCATCTGTGATGAGGATAGTAGTGCCTGTCGATTAATTTTTTTTGGAAATACTTATCTTAAAGAAAACTTTAAATAGATTTTTCTTTCTCATGGCATTCATTTTGAAGAGTGTTTCATTGGAGATAGTAAGGGAAAGTTTAGACTTAGTGATTTATTGGTATAGAGAGTTCCTGATAAGCTCTTCCTTTTCCACTGTTTTATATCACCCAATATCTTAACATCATTTTCTATTTTTCCCTCTTTTCATCAAGTCTCTGATGAAAAGGTAGCTTTTATTCTTGCCAAGACTTTCTACTCATACCTGTAATATAATCAAAACTTCTCCTGTCTCTTCTGGCAGATTATTTCCTCTTGCTAATCTTCAGCCTTTCTCTATCTGCTGGCTCAATCCCTGGTGCCTAAAAAAAGTGTCCTTCTCCTCCATTCTTAAAAGAAAAAGTGTTTTACTTGATCTACTCAATCCCTCAAGTTTTCATCTTTGAATCTCCTCTCTTTCGCAGCTAAATATTCCTATAAAATCACATTTTCTTTTCTCACTCATTTCTCAGCCTTTTGCAAAGTGGCTTCTAATGTTATGAATCAACTTTAATCTCTTTCTATAGTCATCATTTGATCTGTTTATCAATTGCCAAATTCAATGGTTTTTCTCCTAATTCTTAAACTCTACATTGTCATATAATTTTGAATACCTTTGTCACTGGATATTTTCTCCTTGTTGGTTTTCCTGAAATTTTCCTTTTCTGTTTCTCCTCCTATTTGTATGACCCACCCTTTGCTTTTTCTTTATCCCTATATTACCCCCTAACTAAAGATACACACAAAGCTCTATCCATGGATCTCTTCTCTCTATCCTCTCTCTCTCTGTAATTTCATCAGATCCTCTGGGTTGAATCATCATCTTTAAACAGATGATGCTTAGATCTAAATGTCCAGTTCTAATCTATCATGATTTCCTGCTGCTCAGTTATACACTATCCCCCATTCCTGGAATGCCCTTGTTAATGGACTTGGTTCTGAATGACTCAAAAGAACTAACGGAGATAAACTGAGTCTCATTGATGCAAGAGCAAAAGTATTTATTTTCTGAAAGTATAAGCATGCTTGTGGAGCAGAGATCCTAGCCTCAGTGACTCAAAGACAAGCAGCTGATAGTCACTAATTATAGGAATTGAGGGAAAAAACATTTGTGGAACAATAAGAGGAATAAGTCAAGGAAGGGTGTATGGGAAACCACAACACAAATGTCGCTTGACTTGAAGCACAGATGTTTCCAAAGTCTGTGTCTCAGAAATACCATAATGGTGGAAAAACCTTTGAGGCTAGTTGAATCACTTCTGTGAGTGCAGAGATGTTTCATTCTCCTGGGGTTAGTGAGACACTCTCTCAAGGGTTGCCATTGTGTTAGAGATATCATACCCCTCTAACAATCTCTCATCCTATTCAGTGGTTACTGAATTTTCTTCCTTTTGGATATCTGGGATGAAGTCAGCTCAAACCCAGCAGTAAGAGGAGCAAACAAGCAAACAAAAAGAAATAACACAAGTAGGGGAAATATGAGGGAGTAGAGCCAGTAGGATGGGAAGAAAGGATTTTCTAGATCTCCATATTTCAATGGTTGTTGATCAGTATTATGGAGCCATTAATCCTGTTTATAAATGTTTTGATACTTATTTTAACCTGCCCTGTCACACTGATCCAAATCTTACTCTACTCATACTAACAAACGATTCAGGACTAAATGATTATCAAGTATCACATTAATGAGATTCAGATTTTGACATGCCTCATTAGTGCTATTTACATTTGATATTGTCTGATTTTTTTTGTTCTTTTTGAAGCCTTCCACTCCAGCCAATTCCAATCAGATGCTATTAAAGATCTAATCTTATATTTGAAAACATAGGTAACACCATTTTTGTCAGGTAGAGGCTTTCTGCCCTTAGATTCAAGGGTTACATGATTGAATTTACTTTCAAAAGTTTGGCTTTACTCCAGTTGAAACAAAAGACTTGGGATGGGGTATATCGATACACTTAAAAATTATTTTCCAATTTTATACAGAGAACAGGGTATATCAAATGGGTTGCCTGTAGTAGAACATGTTTTTATTGTTAACCACATTCAAATGAACTAGATATTATACAAACATTATTTTCATTCTGAAAGAATGAGATATTTTAGGGACTTTCTCTTATACATGACAACAAAAGTATATAGGTAGTTGACAAATCCAAGCACTAATTTACTTAGTTGTTTGGGATATTAAATGACTGATTATACATTAAGATTGAAAATAGTAACATCTTACATACTTGCCTTGTGTTCATATCTTCTACTGGCCACTTGCTTTATTTATAGAAAATTGCTATAAAGGGGAAAAAAAGCAGGGACATGAATGTAACAACATCAAAACTTATTCCTTCAAGTGTAAGCCTAGAAGGACAGATTGACTCAATGTATATATCCTTAAGTCTTCTTGAATTCAGGTAAGAACCACAGTTAATAAACAATCATGTAGTAACAATTTCACCTTACAGCCAGACTCAGAAATAATTAGGTGGGAAACATTCTTGTTCAAAAGGAAGTGATATAATGAGGAAACAGTTAAAAGAATCCTACCTTCAACTGTGCCGAGGTTGTCTCCTCAGCTCTGTCTCATCTGACACAATTAAAGATCATAATTCCTCTGAGTAATTTGTGACATTTCTCCAGAATGGTGGATTATCGACTTAATGGTCCATCAGACAACTATACATGAATTCAAAAGTCAAAAATAATATCTAAGAGCTTTTATAACAAATGGCAAGCTTTACTAATCAAACTTTAGGGTTGAATATAATAAATTTTACTCTTATAAAGTTATAATAAGTAATAAAAATTTAACAGGACTCACACATACACATAAAAGATTACACTTAATATCTGAATTTAGATTTGTCCTGGTGTAAAGATCAATCATTAGAAATCATGTCTATAGACAAACGAAAATTCTTAGCAACCCAACTGAATTATTCAGAATTTCCATAACTCAAGCAAGTTCTTTTCATAGAGCTAATGACCCTGTCCTATCACAGATGGTTTCAAGATGCTTTGCAAATTTTACAAAGTTTTTCCTTTAACTTTTCCACAAATTAATTATCATTTCCCCTTATTTTTCCCATATTTTTTCCCAGTCCTTATCAGGTCTCATTACTCAGTAATGGACCTGACTGGTAGATTTTCTCAGAAGCTATTATAGCTTATTTATCTGGGAGTTTTCAGGAAGACTTGGGCTTGCTCTTCCTTTGCCCCTAAAATAATTCTCTTATCTCTTTAAGACAGTTCTTAAAATTCAAATTTAAACAAATTATAAAATGTGTAGGAATCTCATTCTTTAAAGCAAAGCTTCCAATTTTAAGACACACACACACCAATTTAAAATTTGATTTTAAATTGACTAGTACTTTAGTTTGTAAGTTTCCTTAGGTATCTAAATGTTCCAATCAAAATGAACTAACTTTTGATGATTTCCCAATCCATGTAGCTTTTCTGTTTTTGTGAATGAGGAAAGGGTTAATAATAGCTAAACAATTTCTAAGTGCCAGATCTAAATTTTTCTTCTGCAACTTTACTGACACCACCTCCAAACCCATGTCTCTGTATTAGTGAGATGTCTTTAACCTAAACTAATTCAGATTTTAAAAAATTTACCATCTAAACACTAGGTCTAACATAATGCATTATCAGATTCATGTCAGGCATTAATTTTATCCATAATACAACTGGAAAGCTGAGTTATTTCTTGTAAGATCATATAATTACCCAAATTCCTGATATATACATTTTATACCAATAATATTGAGAACTTCATACAGAATTATCCAGTAAAACCAATGAAATAATAGTAATTAGTAAGGCAAGCATACAAAGCTTATCATAATCAGCATGTTAATTGCTATTATTACAACCAGTATTTTTTTAGCTGTGTCTATATATTTTCCACCTATTCTACTGGTGAAGAGTTAAAGTAAGTGTCAGTAGTATATTAGGTTTTAATTTATCCAAGTTATTCTATTTAAGAGCACATTTAAATTTAGTTCAAGTCTGTGTTTTACAATTACTAATAGAAAAGTTTAAAATATCATAAAGAAACCATTGCTTTCATGGTACTCTTAGTTCATTATATCCTCTCCCTATTTTAACTTCAAATCAAACTGCAATTTTTTTTTAGTATTATAGTTTCCCCCCACCAAAATAAACACATGAAGTTTCACATTTCCCTAAGGTAAAATATTCTTTAAAAAATTTATTCCAGTAGTATGTATTCCAAAAGCATTTCAAACCATTTAATCTTTAGTTTACTCATTTCCTTCTTTATGATATTAGCATATGGAAAATTAATAACAGTAAAAACTTTAAAACTTTCATTCTCCAGGTGCACTGTTTACTTTACTTTACTTTTATTTTATTTTATTTTTTTTAAAACCCTTATCTTCTGTCTTAGAATCAATACTGGGTATTGGTTCTAAGGCAGAAGAATGGTTAGGTAATGGGGTTTAAGTGACTTGCTCAGGGTCACTGAGCTAGGAAAGTGTCTGAGGTGATATTTGAACCCAGGACCTCTGATTTCTGGGCCTGACTCTCAATCCACTGAGCCACCCAACTGCCCCATTGTTGACTTTTAAATTATTGAATTGCTGGCAATTATTCTATTCATTAAGAGATTAATGCACCAAAAAAAAATCCTTCAAAATGCTTTTTAGTAAGTATAAGAATCTTTGCCAGAGCAATTAAGTTCTGGAAAACATTCACAAAAGTAACAGAAAGAATTTTTCTTAATAAATACCATGGGAAGTTCTGGTTGCTTACTTAAACTAACTTCTCTTGGATGGGGGTGGAACATAAGAAGACAATTACTCAGAATTCAAATATGTAATAAATCCTAAATATGGTTAAGAAGCATAGAATTTGCAGTAAAATTTCTAATCACAAAAAAGTAATTTCTACTTCATTTCAAATTTGTTAAGCTTTCAAGTATCCAATTATGTCTTAGTGAACCTTATTTAAAAAAAAACACAACAAAAACAACTCTACCTTCCATTTTAGAATCAATACTTTTTATTGGTTCCAAGGTTGAAGAATAGTAAGGGCTACGCAATGGGGGTTAAGCGACTTCCCCAAGAAGTGTCTGAAGTCAAATTTGATGCCCAGGACATCTCATCTATAGGCCTGACTCTCATGCCTATGATTTATTTACTTTAAAAAAAAACCTTCCTTAACTTCCATCTTAGAATCAATACTATGTTGAACACCAAACCTCTCAACTCTAGGTCTGACTCTCAATCCACTGAGCTACCTAATTGCACCCAATTTATTTATAAGTTGATCCTCAGCTTCTGCAAGGTTTTCTTTAAGTGAGCTATATTTCTGCCAAACTGCTCTATAATCAGAATAACCTTCCATTCTTAGCTGTTGAAACAATAAATCTATCATTCTGGGAGCTACTCTTATTTTTTCTCTTAAATTGATTACTCTTAATTAAACAATTTTAAGAATATTAAGTGAAAATTCACTATGTGTGAAATTATAGCAAATTTATATAGCAAATGCACTTGCATTATAAAAATAATTTAAGCCAAAATTTGGGTAGTCACAATTTCACAACTTCTAATTAGTTTATGATGTCATAATTTCCTTGATCTCTTCTCTTTCTCTCTCTCTTTCTCTCTCTCTTTCTCTCTCTCTCTCTTTCTCTCTCTCTCTCTCTCTCTCTCTCTCTCTCTCTCTCTCTCTCTCTCTCTCTCTCTCTNTCTCTTCTCTTTCTCTCTCTCTCTCTCTCTCTCTCTCTCTCTCTCTCTCTCTCTCTTTCTCTCTCTCTCTCTCTCTCCCCTCCTTTGTCTCAAAACATTTTCAGTGTTCAGAAATTTAAGGAGAAAGATAGGAAGAATGGCTGTAAATCCAGACAATTCAGTGAAGAAATTGATAAGAAAGATGGAGGGGAAAAGGCACTTACATTTTTTCTCTCATTTTTTTGCTTCTAGTTTCATATTTATTTTTGTCTTTGCATGAACAAATTGTTGATCTGACTATATAAAGAAAATTGAGAAATGACTTCCTCTGCATTAGTAATAGTGACTTCCTCTTCTCCCTACATCAGTGACAAGTGATTTCATCTCTATTGAAATTTGAAGCAATTTCATTTTCTGTGATTTTGGTCAGTGTTTACTATGACTAATAATTTCATTTTTTTTAATGTTAAAGATATTTCAGTGATGCCTTGAGTTTGGAAATTACAGACATTTCTAAAAATTCCCTCTCCCACTTCAAATTTTTCATTGTTACTGTTACGAATAATATTGCTATAGATGCATATATTCAAAAATATTAATAGTTTATTTAAAGGCATATTGGTAATTAAGAAGGCCACATGCCTGCTAAGATCTAATTCAAATTGCCCACCATTACCTCCTGCCCACCTGGTTGCTTTGTATGAAAAGAGAGTGTCCCAATCAAGTTCTCCCTATTTAAGCTATGCTTTACGTTGGCTCCTGTCACCACGTAAGAAGGAAGCCTGTTGAATCATGGGAAGTATAATTCTCAAGTTCCCTAAGCATCCACAGGAAGTTTGTATCATATATCTAAATATTAAAGCTTAATGAATCCCAAATTTCCAATATCACATTACAAACTCTCCCTTTTAAAATTATAGCAATGTAGTGATGGTTTATGACAATACATACAATGTTCTGCCCTGATAACACCCTCCTTTTCTGCTAAAATGAGGGAGGTATGTTTATTATCTGTTTTCCAGGATTACTTGTGGTTTTCCATTTGCTCAGTTTGATTTGTTTTTTAATGATTTTTCTTTTTTTTCCCCTTTTTTAAAATTTAGAATATTTTTCCATGGTTACATGATTCATGATCCCCCTCCCACACCCCAGCTTCTTCCTCTCCACCCCCATCCGGAGCTGACAAGCAGTTCCACTGGGTTATACATGTATCATTGTTCAAAACCTATTTTAATGACTTTTCAAGTAGTTTCTTGAAAAATCGATTTCTATTTAGGTAAGAAATTTCTATACAATCTCCATGTCTTTAGCCTCTCTGATTCCTTATCCTGGGCCATATTTTTCAACATACTTTTTGACAGTCTTACCTTGACTGACCTTTGTATTCAAGTCTCAGCAATTGTATCTAGTTCATTTAATATTCAGTTTAGTCCTATGATAGTTCCTTTTTATTTAATTCCACATATTCTGATACAAGGTTTCAAAATCTATTATTGATCTTTTAAATGTTATTTCTTCTTCTGTATGACTATGAACTTGTATTCATTTTACTTTATGGTCATTAGGTACATGCATATTTAAAATTTGTGTGCTCTTCTGAATAGAACCTTTTAGTATGATGAAATGTCTTTGCTTTTCTCCCCTAATGCTTTATGGATTGAATTCTATTTTTCTTGATTGTTATCCCTGCTATTCCTACTTTTTAGGATGAGCATGAGAATATTTTGTTAGCATGATAAATTTTATATTATCATTTTAGAAGAACTATTTAAATATTTATAAGATGAACGTTTCCTAAAAGACAATTGAATTCTTGTTTTTAAACTATTCATTAACTTATCTTTTTTTTAATTGAAAAGTTTAGTCAACTTAGCTTTACTAATGTTGGATTTTTTCATATTTTTCTTTTTTGAATTGCTATTTAATTTATCATAAGGAAATACAAACTTTCATCCACTGATATATTTCTCTGAAGACATCTTTCATAGTGATTCTCTTATGTAATTTTTTGCATTTTTTGTTAATTAAAATTTTTAAATCTTATTATTTACCATGATTATGCTAAGCTTAACAACACTTCTCTTTTTTATTTTTTTTTATTAAAACCCTTACCTTCCGTCTTGGAGTCAATACTGTGTATTGGCTCCAAGGCAGAAGAGTGGTAAGGGTAGGCAATGGGGGTCAAGTGACTTGCCCAGGGTCACACAGCTGGGAAGTGTCTGAGGCCAGATTTGAACCTAGCACATCCCATCTCTAGGCCTGGCTCTCAATCCACTGAGTTAACCTGCTGCCCCAACAACACTTCTCTGAAACAGCCTCTGTGTTATATGACTAACTAGGTTTCAAAACATCAAAAACAACTCTGGCCTCCCCTAGTAAATGAAATCACATTAACATTATTTTACCCACATCTCTTATTCCATTTTGGTTTTCCCTTTTTCAATTTATCAGAAACATTTAGTCATTCAGGCTATATGATTTTGCTAACCTAGGAGTTAATTTGTTTTGAATTGAGAAATGTAAATAGTTTCAAATGTTTCCCTTTTGGGCTGGAGTCATAAATGTAGTTCAGACTTCTTGAAACTCTTCAAGATGTCTTTCTGGAAACACTGCTTTTTCTTAGTTAGAAAGTTTTCCTTTAATGATTTCCTGGATGATAGTGTTGAGATTCTTTTGTTTTACTAAATTTTCTGTGTTGACTGTAATCCTGAGGTTGCTTCATCTTGACCTATCCTGTTAGCCTGTCACTTTGTATTCCAAATTTTGCAGTATTTTTCAGTAATTGATTCACTTTTCCCAGCATATTTTTTTTTATCATTATGGCAATTATGTCCAGAAGAGTAAGATTCATGAATATCTCTTACACTCCTCTGGAAAATATTTCTCTTATTTATATGAATCAAAACTACTACCACCATCACCACCGTTATAATTACTAGTATTTATAAAACTCTTTAAGATTTTCAACCTGCTTACAAAACTTATTTTAGTGTGATAACAAACTTGGCAGGGAAGTGCTCTCATCATTCCCATTTTAGAGATGACTTGCCCAAAGTGACATAGCTGTTAGCTCAGATCTAGAACTCCATTGTTTGACTTGGCAACTATATAAATGCATATATACATGAAAAATTATGTAAATGAACTGAACAGCTTTAGCTAACCAATGTCAATCATTAGCATCTCTTTATGTGACATGCTCATAGCTAAGGAGAAAGATGAGTCTACCAATTTGATCAATTATATATCAATCCTTCAATTGACAAATAAGGTTTGTAAGCAACAACTACTTATAAGATACTGTTTCTAGATGCTGTGGAAATAGTATGAAGTACACATCATAAATCATAACTGTTCTACACTTGAGTTATTTGGATATATAAAACATATACACATATGTCAACTATAAATAACTATATATCAAAATATGTGTCAAAAGGGAACTCAAACAGAAGGGTTATAGAATCCCTCAAAATCCTAATGTACAGACAAATGTCACTGGTTGCTGTCTATGCCAGTGTTTTTCCTCTCTTCTCAGGTCCCAAAATACCCAGGTTTTAATTGATCCCTCTGTTCCTGGCTTGCTTAGTGTCAAGGATAGGGCCCCAAAGGGATAGTAAACTAATTTAAGCATTAAAAAATGGGAAAAGTTTTAGTTCCTAGAATCTTAGAGGTGCTCAATGTGAAGAGGTAAGGGCACTGTCAGATCTTACTGTCTGCTTCCTGATAGACTGGTTGAAAAGGAGAAACTTTTAGAGATCGTGACTGCAGAGTTGAGTTTTACAAGAGTCCTCAGTTTTCCCCTCCTTGTTGTCTGGCAGGCAAAATCTTGGAGGAACAAAAATATTACCTCTCACCTCGGTCAGTCATGCCTTAAGCTATTAGTAATATTGAGTGCAAAAATTTTGCCTCCTTCTTAAGCCCCTCCCTGCCCTTCTCCTCCTTCACCACTCCACCCTTTCTTTCTCTCCTTTTGTAGCTTTCTCACATTCACTTGGAGAAGTGTGGACCCTGGAAAGAGGGACTACTTAGAGACCTCATTCTTATTTTTGGAAAATATAAAACAGCAAAGAATATCAGAATTAGCTGACTGCCAAAGTCATGCTAGGGAAGAGACCAGTTGTCCCCCAAATTTGGGCATTGACCAACTTAGATCTATTTACAATGACCAATAGAGGCTAAGCTCAAAATGGGGCTTCAACCTTTGTCAAGGCATGCTTAATTTATCCTTCTCTATGGCAATCTGTCTGATTAATGACAAAAATTTGATTGTATTGAGACTATGCCTTTGCTATTTCCTGGCTTCCAATCTTTTTTTTTATCTACAGGATGAAAAAGCATGAGGTAGAGAGGAATCTGCATCTCTTCTCTATAAGAGTGTTATACTTCACCTTAGTCGAAGAGGACAATTTAAAAAACATCTGAGATCTAATAATGGCCATGAGATGAGGACCTAACTAGTTATAAAATAGAAGGGGGACTCTTCTTTCTGTACTTCAGCTTCATCTTAATGATTCAAGTTGAAAATTATTCTGATTTGGGGGAGTATGAGTATACCTTCAAATTTCATCATCTGGATCTCCTGTTTGTTTTTCTTCTTTATCAGGAAAAGGAAAGTAGAGGAAGAGATGAGAAGTAAGGAAAGGGATAGAAGAGGGAAGAGAAGGAAAGTTGAAGAGAATTAGATAGCTCAATAGCTCTTAGGAAATTGGATAGAAAATCCATAGCACAACACACATTCATGAGATTTTATGCTTTAAGAGAGACTTTGAAATTATAGAATGAACCAGTAACCTAAGATAGTGGTTGATCCCAATTCTGTGAAGGATTTCTAGAGATTTCCTTCTTTTTTTGGAGCCTGCAAGGAATTAAAAGCTCTAGGTCAATGGAATAGTGATGGGCCAAATAGACCCAAACAACTGTAGGTAGAAGAGCATAAGAATTAATGTCAAGTACTAAGGAATAAATAGCTTTCTTTTATATTCACTTTTAATTATCTTACCATGAATTTTTATATCTCTTATAAATAAAAGACAGAAATTCAAGCTTATGGGTTCATATCTGAAGAGATAAGGAATAAAATGGAAACAGGTAGTAAATGTCAACTTGGAGTGAAAAGTGATGGTGGAAGAAAGAAAAGAACAAAAAAACAGAGATTAAATATAATGGATCTCTGAATCCAAATAGTAAATAGTTTCAGATGTCAGGAAAATTGGGGATGTTTAGTTCCCTAGATTGGGGTTAAGTGGTAATAGAAATTTAGGAATAAATTAAAGTGAAAGTCTTGAATTCAAAGATTTCCTTGAACCCTCTGGTTCTTGGAAATGGCTAGAACCCCAAAGGTTTCCAAGAATCTATTGGTTCTTGGAAGTGGCTAAACCTCCTGGGTAATCAACTTAAATGAACAAGACCTAAACCCAGGACCGGATTCTTTATTAGGTTATTGGGCACTGAATCTTTGTTTTCCTACTTTGCTCTAGCTAGGAAGAATGTGGAAGAATGCTTTTGGCTTGGTTGTATGTAGGATATCAAATCTTGTCAATTCTGTTTCCCCAATTTTTCTCAAATATCCTTCCTTCTTTTCACCCAGAATGCTATAACTACATTTTAGAGCGCATTCTCTCTAAATTGGGCTATGTCAATAGCCTCTTGGTTGATTCTCTGCTGCCTTTCGCTATCTTCTCCAAACCCCATTCACTACATAGCTGCCAAAATTGTTTTCCTAAGGCATGTGTCTGATCATGTTTCTTCATAGATGAAAAAATTCCAATGGTTTCCCTGGCCTCTAGGTCAAAAGAAAGCTGCGTCAGCCTGGTATTAAAAATCTCCCAGAGTCTGACTCCAAACTGCCTTCTGTCTGTCTCATTCTCTATGAATATCTGTGTCAGAGAAGTCTTGGATCCTTCATACCTAGTAATCAAAAGTTGTGGGACCCTAATAGCAGATATTTGTAACTTATGGGACAATTCGAAGTATTTCTCTTGGGTTCAAAAGCAGTTTATTGTCTTTTTAAAAAATACCATGAAATAATTAGTAATTTACACATTTCCTTTTATAGGTAGCTAAGAACTGGCCTTTCCATGGAGATGAAGAATTGCACAGTGGTGACTGAGTTCATCCTCCTGGGAATCCCTGAGACAGTGGGGCTAGAGAAAGTGCTCTTTGTTCTCTTCTTATCCTTGTACATATGCACACTGTCAGGGAATGTGCTCATCCTCATGGCCATCATTTCTTCTTCTCGCCTTCATACCCCTATGTATTTCTTCCTGGGAAATCTGTCTATATTTGACATGGGTTTCTCGTCAGCTACCTCACCCAAAATGTTGTTCTATCTTTCTGGTCAAACACCAGTTATCTCTTTCAAAGGATGTGTAACCCAATTGTTCTTCTACCATTTCCTGGGCTGCACTGAGTGCTTATTGTACACAGTAATGGCATATGACCGCTTTGTTGCCATCTGTCACCCTCTACGTTACAGAATTATCATGAATCATAGGGTGTGCTCTATACTAGCAACAGGTACCTGGATGAGTGGATGTGTTCATGCTACTATCCTGACCTCTCTTACTTTCCAGTTACCTTATTGTGATGCCAACCAAGTAGACTACTACTTTTGTGATATTCCAGCAGTCTTACCTCTGGCCTGTGCAGACACATCTTTAGCCCAGAGGGTTAGCTTCACTAATGTTGGTCTTTTGTCTCTTTTATGCCTCTTTCTCATTCTCATTTCTTACACTCGCATTGGCATCTCCATATCAAGAATACGCTCTTCAGAAGGTAGACAAAGAGCTTTCTCAACCTGTAGTGCACACCTCACAGCAATCCTTTGTGCCTATGGGCCCATCATAATTATTTATCTACAACCTACTCCCAGTCCCTTGCTTGGTTCAATGGTTCAGATGTTAAATAATCTTGTGACTCCCATGTTGAACCCCCTGATCTATAGTTTAAGGAACAAGGATGTGAAATTCGCTCTCAAGAAAGTATTATGTAAAGTGGGACCAATTGTTGAGAATGGATAAGCCTCTAAGTATTGATGAATAAAACTTGATTCTTCCTTGGGGAGTCCAACTCTTTAGAACATCTTTCAAATCTTGGTAAGAAACTGCAAACCACTGTCAATTATTGTATCTTTTGAGCTTAATGATTCTTACAGCATATATTTATGTGTCTGTACATTTCCTTATGTTTTATAATGAAAAAATTTCTTGATATAATCATATATTTTTCATAATGTATATTTTTCTTTTCGTTATGAACTTCATAAACATCAACCAATATTAACATTTTTATGTTCAAAGAAGCACAGAAAGAAAAATTCATATGGAGCCACAAACATACATCATGTACAGTTCTTTAAAACATCAGTTTCATGTACTAGGAACAAAACTGCCATACTTGTCTGTCTGGGCCCCTCTGAAATTCCTTTTGGTTTTATATATATATATTTGTATATATATATATATAATTTAGAATATGCATTCTAAATAAATATATATATTCTAAATAAAAAATTTAAATATATATTTATAAAAATTTTAAATATATATTTAAATTTTTTAAATTTAGAATATTTTTTCATGGTTATATTATTCATGATCCCTGCTGCTCCCCACTCTTTCCTCTTTCCTCCCCCATCCCAAAGTTGACAAGCAGTTCTACTGGATTATACATGTATTATTGTTCAAAACTTATTTCCATATTATTCATATTTGCAGTTAAGTGATTCTTTAACATAAAAACCCTAATCATATCCATATTGAACTGCATGAACAATCATATGTTTTTCTTCGGCATTTCTGTTTCTACAGTTCTTTCTCTGGATGTGGGTAGCATTCTTTCTCATACATTTTTCTGGATTGTTCTGGGTCATTGCATTGCTGCAGGTAGACAAATCTATTACATTTGATTGTGCCATAATGTATCAGTCTCTGTGTACAATGTTCTCCTGGTTCTGCTCTTTTTGCTTTGCATCAATTCCTGGAGGTCTTTCCAGTTCACATGAAATTCTTCCAGTTTATTATTCCTTTTGGCACAATAATATTTCATCTTCTTTGGTTATATTAATTTTTTTCTGTGATATGTTTTTCTTTCTTTTCTTCATTTTAAAATTTCTATTCCTTCCAACCATCTCCTCCTTCTCTCGAATAAAAATTCTAATTTCGAGTATTTTTAGTCAAGCAAAAGTAAATAAATAATTATTTTGCTTAGGCCTCTCTCATCTCTCATTCTGTACCTCTAGTCTGTTACCTCTCTCCTGAGAGGTGGGAAATACATTTCATCTTCAGTCTTGAAGTCCCAATTCTTCAGTGTATAGATCAGAGTTCTGAAATCTTTTAATATTATTTTCCTTTTCATTATTATGGTCATTGTGTAAATTGTTTCCTGATTCTTTATTTCACTCTGCATTTGTAATGATTGCTCAGCAAGTATGCTGATTGGTTGATTTCCCCCCATAAACTACTTTTTAATTCTTTCATCCTTTCTGAGGGTATGTAAGGGTAAAAAGACTATTCCTTCTCCTCCCACCACTAGTTTTTCAGTCAGAGGTGTATCCCTTTTATCTTAGAGGGACAAAAGAAAGAGAAAAAAGTAAGTGTGACAGAGCACTAAAATCATTTCCTATTTCTTTCTCTTCCTCTCACTTAATGTAGATGACTAACTTCTCTCAGTGGAAACTAGATAACTGTTCCTGACTACACCAACTAGAAGTATCAATAAGTATCAACTGGTGAAAATTGCTAACCATTGACTTATAGTGTAGAATATCTGTCATGAGACAAATCACTAAGAGAGATGATGCATTTTGTTTTTAGCAAAGAAGTTCATTTATCTAAATTCGAACAAGATGGAAATCAGAGAAGATAAGAATAGGATGATATATGCCAGACAATATTGAGGGTTGGGGGGAAAAGCATTCACAGTAGAATCAAGTTGGCCAACCAAGAGAAAGAGTTCTAGATCTAATTTTAAGGGGAAATTCCTCCAAATAATGAAGATATTACATTTGGTAGTCAAATAGGAACTAACCT
>NC_058132.1:211263189-211303490 GCF_016433145.1 Gracilinanus agilis | reverse complement strand
TATATACCTTCCCTTATCTTCATTCCTCCTCCAATCACCTTATAAACTCCTATTTCCCCTTTATCCCTCCTCACTACCCAGATTGCCCTGTGACCTCAAAGATTACCTTACATCTTGATAACAATATAAATATATGGGGGCAGCTGGGTAGCTCAGTGGAGTGAGAGTCAGGCCTAGAGACAGGAGGTCCTAGGTTCAAACCCGGCCTCAGCCACTTCTAGCCAAGTCACTTGACCCCCATTGCCCACCCTTACCACTCTTCCACCTATGAGACAATACACCGAAGTACAAGGGTTTAAAAAAAAACACAATATATATATATATATATATATATATGTATATATATATATATATATATATATATATATCTCACACAGATATCTCATTCTGATCCTTGGTCCATCATTTATTTTTAATGGACAACAGGATTTTTTCATTGGTCTCCTGAAATCATGGATGGTCAATGTATTAGTCATAGTTCTCACAATTTTTAAAGTCCTATCTTTTTTAAATAGTTTGTTAATGCTTAAATTGTTCTCCTGGTTCTGCTCCTTTCCTTCTTTATCACTTTTCAAAATTCTTCATAATTACTTATTTTTCACAAAATGGTTTTTATTGTATGAATTTTTCTGTCTTTGCTTATTTCATACTTCATCAGTTCATTTATGTATTTCTCCGTGTTCTTGAGATCATGTCTCCTCTCATTCCTTACGCCACAGTAGTCCTCAGTCATATCCATGTACCCTTGCTTATTCAGCAATTTTCCAATTGTTAGACAACCTCTTAATTTCCAGTCATCAACACATAACTAATATAAATATTTTTATACATAAGTGACATTTCATCTTTTTAAAAAATTTCTTTTGGATGTAGGTCTAACAGTGGGAAGTTTTAAAGGAACATATTTTTGGCTTATATTGAATCCAAAGGCTATGTGCCCTGAAGTGACACAGCAGGAATGTTTGTAAAATTAAAGACACCATTTGTCACTGTTAAGATGGTATTGTGGTCAGTGTATGATCAATTTCCCACTAATACCTTTTAGCATAAAGGGGAGAAACTCTCTGGAAACCAATTACAGAATGAGAGAAGGTATGCTATGAATGGAAAAATCAGTTGGGAACTGTCTTTTATTTCCCATACTCCTTTGCTTGCTTGGGAGAGATAGGAAGCTAGTTGGACATCTAGGTCATAAAACTACAATGTTTAGAGCCATTCCATCAATTGGTAACAACTGGTTAAAACCTACTTCATGTATTGGATGTTCTCTGGTATTTTGTTTTGTTCCTTTTATTGATTCCATTATGAAGGAGAATATGGCATAGGGTTCACTGATACACCGCTGATTAAGGCAGAAGGTAGGGACAGTTAATAGCATAGTGGATAGAGTGCCAGGTTTTGAGATGACCTGGGTTCTAATCTGGCTTCAGATACTTCCTAGCTGGGTGATCCTCAGCAAGTCATTTAAGCTCAATTGCCTATCCTTTTCCACTCTTCTGTCTTAGAACTGATACTAAGATAGAAGGTAAGGGTTTGAGGAGATAAGGTAATTGTTTCCCAGTAGACTAGGTTCTTAGAGATATTCTAATTGGGTAAATCTGCACTAACCACACCAATGGAACTAGTGAAATGAGCATGGCTAGCCAGAGAGAGGAAAAGGAGAATAATAGAAGATTGTCCACTCCCTAAGAACCACAGAAAGCCCAGAGTTTACTCTGGTATTGGGAGGATAATATAACCATGAAGGTGAACATGGAACTTAGGATAAGAGGATCATTGATTTAGAAATGGAATGTTAGAGGTAATTAAGTCTCCATTTTAAAGATAAGAAAACTGAGTATTGAAGATGTTATTTGCCCAAGGTTACAAGTAGAAGCATAGTTTTCTAGAATTTTAGAATATAACTTACATCCTCTACATTTAGAGAAATTTAGAAAATGCATTAGTTCCTCTATTTCCAACTGCAGTACTTCTTTCCATTATATTGAGCCACTTGGAATGCCAGAAGTTGCAAGGCATCTTTGCTGAAGAGAATATTAGTGACTTAGTAGTACCACCTGGTGGTTAAATTAAAAATTGGATTTGACCTTTAAGAAGTAATTATAATAATTTATGTAATGTCCTTACTATTTAGACTAGTTATGCTGAAGGGACAGTTCAGTGGCACTTTGGATAGAGTAACAGACCAGGAGTCAGAAGTCCAATTCTGGCTTCTGATATTTACTAACTGTGACCTTAAGCAAGTCATTTAACCTTATTTGCCTCAGTTCGTCCTCTGCAAAATGACCTGATGAAAGAAATGGCAAAATACTCCAGGATCTTTGCCAAGAAAAGTTCCAAATGGAGTCATTAAGTATCAGGCATGATTGAAATGTGAATAACAAGATTATATTGATTATGCATATTATTAAGTTTCCACAAAAGTTCCAAGGATGGCTCATTGTGCAGGGAGGTGACCTTAGATTCTTGAAATTCACACCAGCAGACTTTGAGGTTGCATATGGTGATAAATTGCATTTTTGTTGTTTGAGCATTGGCCTGTTTAAGTTGAGATGGGCTCATCGTGAGGTTGGCTTCAATATGATAAGTTTTTTGATCCCAGAAACTGGATTAAAAACATCTATTAGATTATATTATGGTTGTGATCTATGTTGGTAGAAGAAATACACATAGATCATACATAGTATCAAAGTTACTTTATCATGAAATGTCACAAATTTTATTTTATTGCAACAACAAAACCTCTATGCATAACAAATCAGCATTTTTAAAGCATTTGTAATATATATAAAGTGTTGAGGGAGATGGAATATTTAGATAAGGCAGACCCTGGCCAAGAGAGTGCACAGTCTAGTCTGGAAGTGCCACATAAACCTACAGGGTATCCCAAAAGGCTTGGTATGCTTTTTTGTTATAAAAAACTTAAAACTACTCAGATTTTGGGATACACGGTATACAGCAGTATAAGATATTACAAGAAAAGTGCTATTGAGAAGTGCAGAACAAAGTACTTTATGAAGTCTGGAGCAAGGAGAGTTCTGAGATCAGGTTAAGTATTCTCCCTGAGATAACATTTAAGTTGGGCTTCATGGGATGGTCAGACTGGACTTGATCTCTAAGGTTCTAGCCCAAATTGTATATAAATCTATGGCTAGGTAGAACCTGAGCAGGCAAAAAGTAGGAGTAAAGACAATCCAATATAAAGGTGTAAAAAGTATGGTGTGTATTTGGGGAACAGAGATTGAAGGAATGGAGGAGAGTTATAGGAGATAAAGCTGAACTAATAGAGTGCTCCAGATTGTGGAGGACTTTGAATACTGGGCAGAGGAGGTTGGACTTGTCAGACTATAGTCAGTGAGCACTTTTGAGTAGAGTTCTTTGAACATATCTAAGTATTAGGAAAAAAACCACTCTGACAATGATATGAAATTCAGGTTCTAGAGAGGAAAGAGGAATCAAGAGGACTGTTAGGAGGTTAATCTAGAGAGGTGATAATAAGGGACAATACTAAGATGGGAACAAGGGTAATAAAGAGGAGAGATTGAGGTGAGATTCTGTGGAGGTGAAATCAATAGGACTTATTAATTATTTATGTCAGAAAAAGCAGAGGATGGGTAGATAAATGCAAGGTTCAGGATATAAGACCTAGATTGTATATAGCAATTTAAGGCTTGGAAAGCACTTTATATGCTTTAATGAGGATCATTTGACCTTCAATAAAAACCCTTTGAGATGACTGATCCCATTTTACAGAAATGGAAACTGAGGCTGAGAGAAGTTAAGTAACTTGTTCAAGATCACACGACTAGTAAGTGTCTAAAGCAGGATGTGAATTGTGCATTTTAAAATGGCTCTAAACTCTGGGAGACTACATCTCCCAGGACTCTACTTCAACTTCCTCAGACACCTCCTACTTCCTTTGTGGGAGGTGTCTGAAAAAGTATAAAAGGAGAGAGAAGCAGGGGTTTTTGCACTTTTTCCCCCAGAACGGAGGAGGGCCTTTTTCTCTGGAGAGCCTTTTGCCCCTAAGAGCTTTGGTCCTGGCATAACTGCCAGAGATCTACCTCCTAGCTTTCTCAAACCTTTCTTTTTCAAACCTTAAATAAACCCAGCTAAATATCCCTGGAGTCTAGTCGATTTTATCTGCTCCCTAGCCTACCTCTAAAAGGCTCTGGTCAATTTCCCTACCGGGGCTGGGAGGGTGGGTGGCGGCTACCTTCCTTCCTTTCCTTTCCCTACCTTTCCTTCCAAATTTCCAACCCACAGAATGCAGGTCTCCCTGATCAAGTCAAGCACAGTATCTACTAGTCCTCCTATTTGCCTTTATAGGGCAATATAGGAAGTAGGGTGAAGAAAGGTATCACAGATTTAAATAATAAAGGCATAATGGAGTAAAAGGTCTAGAGGGAAAGATGAGAAGCTCAATTTTGGACAAGGTGAACTTGGGGCTACCACTTAGAAATTCAAAGAATCAAATTAGAGTTTTGAGTTTAGAATCAGATTCTGGTGTGAAGCTGTAGATTTGAGGGTCATCTGCAAAGAGTTTGTGGTGAAAATCACCAGAGAAAACGAGATTGTCGAGAGTGAAAAAAATAGAGAAGAAAGGACTGAGGAAGTTAGGAATATCCTCATAAATGATTTGGTCCAAGTTAAGAGTCCAGACAATGAATCAGAGTAGGAGCAATGGTAGAACAATGATATATGATATCTCTGAAGTTAAGGGAGGAGAGCTTATCTGGTTGTAGAGTCTAGTTGTATCAAAATCTCTAGCAAGGTCAAAGACAATGAGAAAGAAATGCCATTGTATGGATTTTGAGAAGGAAAAGAATAGGGAATTGGAGATTTCTTTATCGAGAAATTTGATAGGACAGGAGAGAGGTAAAAGTCAAGGAAAACTTAAAAAAAAATTTAAAGACTAAGGGCTCTTAGCATGTTTGTAGAAAGAGGGGAAAATACCAATGGGAGAGAAAGATAAAAAGTACATAAAATAAAAGAGAAGAAATTTTAAAGACTAAGGGCTCTTAGCATGTTTGTAGAAAGAGGGGAAAATACCAATGGGAGAGAAAGATAAAAAATACATAAAAGAAAAGAGAATGATTGTTGGATCTTAAGGAGATAGCAGAAAATATGGACAAGGGAACTGATTTATTTCTCTTTGAGGAGTTATGTTAGGATATGCCATGCTAAATTGACTAGACCAGTGATGGGCAAACTACCACCGGTGGGCCAGATGTGGCCCCCTGAAATGTTCTATCTGGCTGCATGGCATTATTCCTAATCTGATGGATACAATGAGTAAGATACAATACAATGAAGCTTTGAAAGAGTTGCCTTAGAAACAGACTGACAGATGAGCATTTCCTTTCCTTTGGCCCCTTCTTTAAAAAGTTTGTCCATCCCTGGACTAGACCAAGATTAATTTTTTTCTTTAAATTGGATTCATTTAACATATTTAAGAACTGATTAATCACATAGAAATTTACAGCTGAAAGAATATTAAAGGATTTTAGTTTTTTTTTAGATGAAGCAATTTTTATAGATGAGTTAAACAAGATCAAATGAAATTACTTTCCAAAATAAGTTATTACCTTTTCTTTATTAACACGCAGGGGCCTCTCAATGTATTCTACTTCTTAGTTAGAACTAGAGTCATGTCACCATAGGATTGTGTAGCTCTCATCATCATCACTAATTTTGTTTTCCACTAGATAAAACCAAGTGCCCATGAATTAAAAGTAAAGACACTAAATTGAACATACTAATTAGGCAAACCAGCCAAGTGAAACAGTAAACACTCTCACACCTATTTCTAACAGTGTACACTGAAGAAGTCATTTGATCCTATTTGCCTCGGTTTCCTCATCTAGTAAGTGAGCTGGAAAAAGAAATGGAAAACTATTTCAGTATTTGGGTCAAGAAAAACACAAATGGAGTCATGGAGAGTTAGACACAACTGAAACAACTAAACAATGAACAACATCATCTCAGGCTTTAAAGAAGCTAGAATTCTAAAACGTTAGATAAAATATGCATGTTGCCAACTCTAATGAGTGCAAAATAATAAAAATGTGGAATAGGAAAAGTGATTTAAAAAGTATTTTGGCAAATTCCAGAAGAGTGTGAGTGATTCTGGAAGGACTCTGGTAACATGTTATTTTTGGCCAACCAGTCTCTGCATGTTTCCTCTTGCGAGAGCAATAGCATCTTTTAATAATATGACCATTGAAACTTTCTCAGCTGTCAGACTTCAACTTGCCCTCCTGGCAACAATCACATCCAGAGCAGAGGATGGAGAAGGTTGTTTGAGCATCTTCTTAGAAACTGAGATTGAAGGTTTAAAAAGAAAATAATCTTATAGCTCATAATGCTGAAGAGTTTACTACTTGGAATAGCACTTTTTTCAAGGCTGATTTCACTTCCTTGTTCCTCAGTGTATAAATCAAGGGATTCAGGGAGGGTGTGACAATATTATTCAATACCTGAATCACAGAATCCAGCCAAGGAGTAGAAGCAGGTCTGAGATATATGAGAACCACAGGACCATAGAACAAGAGTATGGAAGTCAGGTGGGCACTGCAGGTGGAAAAGGCTCTGCGCCTGCCCTCTGATGAGTGGATTTTCAATATGGAGAACACAATGCGAATGTATGAAGTAACAATGAGCAGGAAACATAGAAGAGCCACAATACCAACATTGATGAAACTCACCATCTGGGCTAGAGAGGTATCAGCACAAGCCAGGGGCAACACTACAGGGATATCACAAAAGAAATAGTTTATCTCATTTGGGCCACAGTAGGGTAATTTAAAGATTAGAAATGTAAGTACAGCTGCATGCAGACATCCCCCCAACCAAGTACCCACAGTCAGGACAGCACACACCCTTTGGTTCATAATAACTGTATACCTTAATGGGTGACAGATGGCTGTAAAGCGGTCATAGGCCATCACAGTATAAAGGAAACACTCGGTACAGCCCAGAAAATGGTAGAAGAATAGTTGAGATGCACAACCATGGAAGGAGATAGTGTGACTATATCCTGTGAGGTAGAGCAACATTTTAGGAGAACTTACTGAAGGAAAAAATATGTCAAACACAGATAGATTTGCCAGGAAGAAATACATGGGGGTGTGAAGCTGGGAAGAGGAGATAATAGCCATGAAGATAAGTAGATTCCCCAGCAGGGTGAGGAGGTAGAATGTCAGAAACAGGATAAAGAGCTCTATCTCCAGTCCCTTGGTGTGGGGTATTCCCATCAGGATGAACTTGATCACTACTGTGTGATTCTTCATCTCCCCAGTAGCATCTATCCTGGGAGGATAAAAAATAACCTGATAAAATGTTTCAAGTTACAGAGTAAAAGAATCACAGAAATTCATAGTTGGAAGATAACTCAGAAGTCACCTGTTCCTACTCATCAGTCATCGTATGCACAGTATCATTAAAGCCAATCATTCTTGATAATCCTCCCTCTGTTTATACATCTCTGCATTGAAGAACCAACATTTTCCAAGACATTCCATTCTACTTTTTGATACTTTGAATTATAAGAAAATGTCATAAAACATCCAAATTTATTTTTATGTACTCTCCATCCATTGCTCCTAGAGTATCTTTTGGGACCAGATAGAATAGACTATATAGAACAGGTAGATGCATTTTCTTATTAGAAAATAAACTGGAGATCAAAAGCTATTTTAGTACAGTGTTTCATATTTAGTGAATGCTTAGTAAATGCTTTATTGTAATATATTTTTGTGGAGAAGGGAAAAACTTCAAAGCCTACCTGAAAATCACCTATACCTGCCTGTTCCCTTCCAGGCCTCGCTCTCAAATAATTAGCTTAGCTTGTGTTCACTGAATTCACTTCTGTGAGAGAATAAGTTGGAGTGGAAGAAAGTTTTTCTTCCTGCCAGAAAATGCGTGCATGTGCTTGTGTGTGTCTGTTGTGTGTGTTTAATAACCTTTCACTTTTGAGTTAGTATCAATTCCAAGTCAGAAGAGCAGCAAGAGCTAGTCAGTTGGGATTCAGTGACTTGCTCAGGGTCACAAAGCTGGGAAGTGTCTAAGAACAGATTTAAACCCAGATTCTGCTGATAGACTGACTCTCTATCTACTGTGCTACCTAGCTATCTCTCCTGCCAAAAAATGTTAAGAAAGCAACTTTTAATTGAATAGTCTACTATGGAAAGTTTTAAAAGAGAAATAAAAAAAAGAAAAATCCATTTTTAGGCTTACTGAAGGGAGCTTGGCCAACCCACCTGTAGAATTTATATCACGGACAGTGATCAAGCATCAATTGACTGCCCAATGAGCAACAGCAACCCTGTACTTACCAGAAGTATCTTTTGAAAGAAACTACAGAAATGTGGTCTTAGACCTTCAAAAAGCTTAGAAATCAATAGGTTACACTGATTAAAGTATAAGTAATTCTTTAAAAAAATACTTATTTTCAACAATGAATAATTACTTATATTATTAATTAATAATTAATTATACACATAATTTAAAAGTTTCATCATTTCTGGATATCACATGATAATGTGAACTCATCTTTTGTTGTTTGATGTGCAAACAATAGGGAATGGATCAGAGAGAAAGTTGTGCTCAGGGCCCCTCAGAGGTCAGTAAAGTAGCATAGTAGCATGGATCTGGGGCTGGAAGGGGCCTCAGAAATTATTGAGCCTAAATCACCCAATAATAATTGTCAATGAAATATCTAATCTATAACCAATAATAAAATGAGTTACCCAGTAAGTTGTAAGCTTTAAAAACAATTGATAGGGGTATTCAAGAAGAGCATTTGTAGCCAAAGTGGGGTTGAGGTTTATGGAGATTAAATGCCTTATCCAAGGTAGCACAAGCTGGGTCAGAGGAAGGATTTGAATTCAGCTTTTCTGACTCGAGAATCAGTGCTCTTTCCCCAACCCATATAAATCTCTTTTGGAGCCTTCCTTGTCGCTATTGCTGTAGACTCTAGTCACTGAATATTGCAAATGTGGGACAGGCTCAAGTTTTAAGAAAAGTATGGCACTGGCTAAATGTCTATGGAAAATTAATACTGAATTGTGAAATAATTTTCCTTTTTACCACCCACTTTACCCCAATAACAGTCTGGTTCTTGGGTCAGAATGAAACAATTTCTCCCCAGGCTATGAAACTAGGTTGAAACCTCCTTTTTTTTTTTGTTTAGAACTTAAAAATGGCCAAAAGATTGATGGCAGGGTGAACCCTGAGCCACTGGAGAGATTAAAGGAAGCCATCAAAGCTCTGAAGCCATTTTGGACTGACAAAGCCACTTGGTGGGGAGGAAAGGGTGGGTTGGCATCTTCCTTCTGTGGACAAAGATTCAGCTTGGCCTGTGATGTAATGAGGAAGGAGTTGATGTCTCTAAGTCTACCTCTTCAAAGACTATTTACCAATAAGAGAAGTCTTGAGATGTCCAGGGGAAGGACTGAGCTGACAAGGGATATATAAAGAGCTGCACGGAAGAGTTTGGCTTCTTTTTTCCCCCTTTGAGTACCAGTTCAGATTGTGAAGGGAGTCAACTAAACAGCTTAGGATGTCCTGAGAAGTCAATTAATAAATTATCTTTAATACTGCCTTTTTGAGAATTTAATTCTTTACCTGACTGTTTAGTAGATCTAGCCTCCTGTTTCTGTATTAGTTTCTCCCTTTTCTAGGCATTTAGGGCTCAGGGATTCTTTATTTAAATCAGCTCCCAGAAAAAAAAAAAAAAAAACAAAAAACTGTAAAATGTGGGGCAGGGGGAAAAATCAGGTTTCAACTCAACATAAGAATGAAATTTTAATGAATAAATTAATTGTAACCAATAATAATCAGTAATGAAATATATAATCTTGTGTCCAATAATAAAATAAACTACCCAGGAAGGTGTAAGCTTAAAAAAAATTGATAAGGGTATTCAAGAAGAGATTGGATGATTATGTCTAAGAAGAGACTTTTGCAGTGACAGGTTTAATACCCTTGACCCCCTTCCAGCCCACTGTGGCTGAGACCATTTAACTCCTGCCTTAAAGCTTAACCCTGAGCAAAATAATAAAACCAATATGGTCACTAGGCAGGGTTAAATAAAAGGGCATATAGATCAGCTCAAGTCACTCAAGTAACTTTGTATTAAAACAGTCTAGTACCTACTCTACCTGTGACTTTTACTTGGCTCAGTAATTGGGTTCCTGCCTTGTTCAAGGTGATTTCCTCATCTTGTACCCTCATTTCTCAAAATGGATCTCCCAAATTATGCATTGTTACCTATTTTTTCATGTTCCACTAGAATCTTGCTTTGATCTCTTTTTCTGATAGCAACTGGAGTTCCAACCACAGCCCCAATACTATGTCCCTTTGTTACCCTGTACTTGGTCTACTTTTTTTGCCAGTCTCCTAGGTTTATAGATTTATCTTAGCAATTTGCAATTATTCTGACACCCGAAATTTCCTACCTATTGCTTTCCTTTAGTTCTCTCTCACATGGACCACATGTCTATTTTTGATCATTCTCCCTTGATTTTCTCTCTCTCTCTGTCTCTCTGTCTCTGTCTTTCTATCTGTCTCTATCTCTCATAAACCCATACCTTCTAAGAATTAATACATGGCATTAGTTTCAAAGGAGAAGACTGGTAATTAAGGTTAAGTGACTGGTCCAGGGTCACAGAGCCAGGAAGTGACTGAGACCAGATTTAAATCCTGCACTTCTCATATCCAGGCCTGACTCTCTCTCCACTAAACTGTCTAGATGTCCCCTCCCTTGATTCTGTTCCCATCTATTCAGATATCTTTTAGATAACTGCTTCTTGGATCTTTCCAGTAGACTGTACTGATCCACAATTTTTTTATTGCATTTGTGATTTAATAACTATAATAATACTAATTGGTATCTTCCCTGTAATTTATAGTCTTTTGAGAGTTCTCTGGGGCATTGAGAAATTATGTGACTCACATAACCCAAATTTTTCAAGACTTTTTAGCCAGATTCTCTTATTTATAATAGCAAACTGCCTCTCCTATTTTTAATGATCAGAGCCAACCAACCTCAGTACTGGAATGTGTATTACAGAATAGAACAGAATCTCTAATATCTCATTCTAAAGTCCATGGATATCAGACATTTCCAAATTGCGATTAATTTACATGAATAATTAGCCCTCAAAGGGATATTTGCACTTGAATTCTTAACTGTAATTACAAAATGTAACCTCATGCCAATTAAAGGAAATTTCCTAATCTCTAAGAAGATGTTAGAAATATCTGGAGGGCTACCATCTTAAAGCCTTTGGTTTCAAGCTTTATAAATGGTTGTAATTCACTTTAAAATAATTCTATGTGGAATGAGGCATAGTATCTACTTTTCAGGAATTTTCCTTTTTTGTAAGCCCCTCCTTTATTTCTCTTCCTGGTATGAACTCTCTATGTGGCAGAAAAATGAAAATCAAATAATAAGACCAGGGTATAGTGACTAAAGCACCATCTCTATAGTTATGAAACCTAGGTCAAAATCCCGTCTTTTGCACCAGACCTGTGTAATCTTGGAAAAAGTAATTTAATCTTCCCACTGCCATTTTCTCCTCTGTAGAATGAAGGTATTGTAGTAGATGGTCTATAAGATTCCACTCAGCTCTAGATCAGTGCTCCCTATGATATAAGAACATAGTGACTTGTATATCACTAGGTATTCATTTAAAACATTTTATTCAATAACTGGTCCCTGATTTCTCCTTTTGTGATGTATGGGAGAGAAAGGGATGGATAGAAAGGAAGAACGGGTAAAGTAAAAAACTTAAAGAGAAAAAGAATATATAATCTTAGGCACTTACATGGCTGTTTGAAAGTAAATTTTTTGTTCCTTCCCCAAGTTGCCATGTGTGAAATATTAAAGCCTTTAAACAAAAGTTCTGTCTGTTAAGATGCCATGGAGAAGAGCTTGGGTTCCTGAAGCAGGAATCCTTTGAAATCCTCCTTCTTCATTAGTCAGTAAAATTGAACTACACAATCTGACCGTGCTTCTGTCCCCTGCAATAATTTCCATTCAGACTCTGAGAGTCTGATTGATATTCCCATATGTAGAGGAGCTTAATATGGCCTTGATCTCCCTTTGGAATCCATTCTTTGCTATGTTCCTGACTCTAGGGAGCCTGAAGAACAAAGGGACCCATTTATCCAATGTTCCTTCTTTATCTCTTGAGACATTTGTAATAATATAGAATTGTGGGGTTTATCATATATAATTTCCCAATATATGATATTCTAGGCAATTCTTGCATCAGAGATATATCTAGGTTTGGGGAATGAGGACTGAGTCTGAACTATGTGATATCGAATTTGTTTTGACAATGACATCAGATAAAGACAGAAGAGTCTCTAGTGGTTCCCAGCATATATGACAAATACAAAAATACAGGTAAAAATACCTGGAGTTTTTTAATGTATAATTATTGGAAAGTCTTGGGTTTAAATTTGGCTTCAGACTCTATCAACCTTTGGCAAGTAACTGAACGCTTATTCCCTAACTCTTACTGCTTTTCTATCTTTGAGCCAAAATATAGTATTGATTCTAAGACAGAAATGTTGTTGTGTTTTTTTAAGTACAATTATCCCACAACCGTCTCATTTCAACCCAGTCAGTATTGGTTTTGAATGCTATAGATTATTAAATTTTAGAGAGAGTGGCTCTGGAATGTGTGCAACTGCTTGAAGACATTTCCATTATTCTATCTTTTTCAGTGTTTACTGTTACCAGTAGTTGGAAAGTATAGTTAAGGAGGTGCCTCCTAACAGAACTAGCTGCCTAGCAATCTCTCAAAAGAAGGACCAGATAGTAGAAACATTTTATTGCTATTTAGAGTAAATGAACTCTCAATTACCCCCTCCTCCTGGATCACCTTGTCTCCGAATCCAAACACCATCCCAGAGTCATTGTCAGCAAGGATTAAAACCAGACTCTCCTGAATCTCAATCAAGATTGTTCAGTGCAATTGTCAAAAATCAGCATCATTGAGAGCACTGTCTGGGACAGACTAGGTCAGTCATCCCCTGTCCCCAGTATAGTCAATCCCTAAAGACCTTCACTATCCTCTCATAGGACTGCCACCCACACTTTCACCCTTGGTCCTACCCAATTCCTAGGCTCTAGACTCAAGGATCATAGGAAAATCTTTTACTTGGAGTCAGGAAGAATTGAATTCAAATCTAGCTTGATATGTGTACTGACTGTATGACACTGGGCAAGCCACTTAACATTAGCTTTCCCATCTATAGAATGAAGATAATAATTGCATCTATCATCCAGGGTTGTTGTAAGGATGAAATGAAATAGTGGTAAAGTTCTTTCAAAACCTTAAAGAATTAAACAAATGCCAGCACAAATTATTTTGGTACAAATTCACTTCCACGATCCCATTAAAGTTCTTATCCCTTTTTACTTATAGGAGGAAAAATGATTTAAATAATCTACAACCTAATAGCAGATCATCTATCTGTATACAATTAACTTTTCTGGGTCAAAACCCTCTTCTTGTTCTATTACTCTTCCCAGAAAAGACCCCCAGTTTTCTTCCACTGGACTTTCTTGATAGTTAACTATCAGAATCTTAATATGATCTGAATTATCTGGGAAGAGGGCAGAGTTTCCACATCTGACATCTATTTCCATAATTATGATTATATATCTGATTTGATTAGTTACTTAAAGTTTATAAATGGCATCTCCTATAAGGTTGGTTGGATAAACAATAGTGTCTTCATTTTTTTGCAGAGGGAGGAGCTCAGAAAGATTAAGTACGTGTATCATAGCTAGTGAAAGTCCGAAGCAAGCCTTGAATCCATATCCCTTATTGCCACATCCAGTGCTCTTTCCACTGGACAAAACTGCTGGTTATTTTACATCTTCCCCAGTTTCACTCCGATGCCTTGTGACACTATTGCTCAGACCATCTGTGCTTGGGTAAGGCCAGTCATTTATTTAAACTTTTTGAGGGCACTGTTTTAGTTTTGTTTTTGTATCCTTCAACCCTTATAGAATGTCTTGTACATAGTAGGTACTTAAGTATTTGTGGAATTGAATTGATTTGAAATATGGATATCAGGGAAAATCTGTTTTCAGTTCAACACAATTAAAGAACTTTCTTAGGAACTCATTTATGGATTATTCATTTTTTATAAGAAAAAATTATTAAGTATGATATTTTCTGTTCTGCTAACCAGAGAAATTTATACTTTTATAAATATTTATCCATTTCAGTTAAGTTTTGATTTTTGTTGGCATGAAAGTGGGTAAAATAGTTATTAATACTTGCTTTATTACATTTTTATTAATTATCAATTTACCATTTTCATTTTTGATATTGGCAATTTTATTTTTTTCTTTCTTTTAAAAATTAGTCAATGATTTATATATTTTTTTGGTTTAAAAAATAGCTGCTAGTCTTATTTATTAATCCAATCAATTTTTATTTTCAATTTTATTAATTTCTCCTCAGATATTTAGGATTTCAAATTTGGTGCTTAATATATTTGGGGTTTTTAATTGAGTTTTCTATTGTTTTGCTTTTATCTGTTCTTTATGTCTTTTTTATGCATTTAGAGATAAAAAATTCATACCAAGTACTGCTTTACTGCATCCCATAAATTTTGGCATGTTGTCAAATTATCATTAAATTATAGATTGTTTCTATCATTTTTCTTTTGATCCACTTATTCTTTAGGATTAGGCTACTTAGTTTCCAATTAATTTTCAATTTATGTTTCTGAGGCCTTTATTGAATAAAGTTTCTCTTGCTTTATGATAAAAAAGATGCATTGAATATTTCTCTTTTTTTTTGCATTTGCTTCTGAGGTTTTTATGCCCAAATACATGGTCAATTTTTGTAAAGGTTAGATACACAGCTGAGAAATGGTAGTCTGATTTTTTTATTCCCTTTCGGTATTTTCCAGTGGCCTAGCATATCAAATTTTTAAATAATTGCATACATCTCCTTTACTACTTTCTTATTTATTTTATGGTTAAATTTATGCAAGAGGGATAAATTGAGGTCTTGCGTTTGTATAGCTTTATTGTCTATTTTCTCCTCTAAATCAATTATCTTTTCCTTTAGAAAGCTATACCTTGTTGTCATTTTTATTGATAACAGCATATATGTTCACAACTAATATTCATTCACTGTCTCTGGTACCATTTTCGTAAATTTAGTTTCTGTGTTTTGTCTCTTTCAATTACTTCTATTTTTGCTTTTGCTTTGTCTAAGGTTGTGATTATCACCTGTGGTTTTTTTTTTTTTTACTTCAGCTGAAGAAGCTCCTCATTTCAATATTGTGTGCAGTTTTCTGTTTCAAATACATTTGTTATAAACAATATATTGATGGATTTTGGTTTCTAATCCATTCTGATATCATCTTCCATTTTATAGGCGTGTTCATCACTTATGATTGCTAACTGTGTATTTTCCTCCTTCCCATTATATTATACTTATCTTTCTTTTTTTTTTTTTTACCATCACGTCTTTAAATGTTTTGCTTCTGACTCTTGCCATCTTTAATCTACCCTTCCTCTTATTCTTCTTTGCTCTTTTTTGACCCCTTTCCCTTATACTTCCTTATTTCTCTGCCTAACTGTATGCGTATTTATATGTATTTTCTTCACACAGAGTTCATAAAAAGGCATTGTGGCAGCCCTGAAACTCACACCTCCTAGTAACCCCTGGCCCTGGGCTCCTCCCTCCTTCTGGTAGGAGATGATGGAAAGTGGGTAGTGGAGAGTTTTTTTTCCAAATTCTCCTTCAAAGGAGGGTGTCCTGTACAACCATCTCATCCTTTCCTCCCCAACTGTATTCCTCAGGACTTCGCCTTTCCCCCATCTGGTTACCTTCTCCACAACTTCTCATCTCCTTTTTATATATTGTCTCCCCCTGTTAGATTTTGTCCTCCTCAAGGAAAGGGGATGTCTTTTGCCTTTGGTACTTAGGACAGTGCTTGGCACATTAATAAATGTTGGATTTTTTTCTCTTGAGTTCTCTCAAATGTCGCTGGCATATTAATTTTTTGGAGGGAGAGTAAGAATATAACTTATAATAATCAGGATTTTTGGTTAGGCCAGCATACAACTGATAAAGTAATACAGGCCTCAGTGATTGTATCTCATGACCAAGGATGATTCAAACTAGGTCAAGCAACTTAATAAATAGATTTTTAAGACCTCATTATTCAGTCCCTCACTTGAACATCTTAAGTCATCTTTATTTTATTTTTTTATTCAAAGATTTTATTTTCCCAATTACATGTTATACTAGTTTTCAACATACATTTTCGAAAATTACAAGATCTAAACTGTCTCCTTTCCTTCCCAACTTTCAGTGATGGTAAGAAATTTGATTTGGGTTACACATGCATTATCATGCAAAACATACTTCCACATTGGTCATTGTTATAAGAGAATACTCATAAAATCAAAGCCACAAAATCAAAATATAAATAGACTAATGTGAAAGATATTCTTTGATCTATATCTATTTCCAACATCTTTATCATACCTTCTTCAGAATTATTCCACATTATTGCTTTGCTGGGAGTAGCTAAGTCTCTTACAATTGGTCATGGTACAATATTGCTGTTGTGTATAATATTCTTCCAAGTCTGCTTATTTTGTTCTGCATCAGTTCATGCAGATCTTTCTAGCTTTTACTGAAATCATCCTGCTCATCATTTCTTATGGCACAATAGTATTCCATCACCAGCATATACCACAATTTGTCCAGCCATTTCCCAATTGGTAGACATCTCCTCAGTTTCCAATTCTTTGCCATCACCAAAAGAGCAGTTATAAATATTTTTGTTCAAGTAGGTCCTTTCCCCTTTTTATTATTATAGCTTTGGGATTCATATCCAGTAGTGGTACTACAAGATCAAAGGCAATGCACAGAGGTACAGTTTTATAGTCCTTTGGGCATTGTTCCAAATTGCCCTCTAAAATGGTTGGATGAGTTCACAACTCCACCAAAAATGCATCAGTGTCCCGATTTTATCATATTCCCTCCAACATTTAGCATTTTCCTTATTTTCATATGGCTAATCTGATAGCTATGAGGTGGTACCTTAGTTGTTTTAATGTGCATTTCTCTAATCAAGAATGAATTAGAAGGGGGAAGCTGGGTGGCTTAGTGGATTGAGAGCCAGGCCTAGAGACAGGAGGTCCTAGGTTCAAATCTGGCCTCAGACACTTCCCAGATGGGTGACCCTGGGCAAGTCACTTGACTCCCATTGCCTAGCCCTTACAACTCTTCTGCCTTGGAGCCAATACATAGTATTGACTCCAAGATGGAAAGCGAGGGTTTTAAAAAAAAAAAAAAGAATGAATTAGAACATTTTTCATATGATTGTTGATAACTTTGATTCCCTTCATCTTAAAATTGCTTGTTCATATCATTTGACCATTTGTTGATTGGGAAATGACATGTATTCTTATACATTTGACTTAGTTCTCTAGACATTTGAGAAATTAGATCTTTATCAGAGAAATTCATTATAAAATTTCCCTCCAGTTTATTGTTTCCCATCTAATCTTGGTTACCTTGGTTTTGTTTGCACAAAATCTTTTAAAATTTAATCAAGGGGCAGCTGGGTAGCTCAGTGGATAGAGAGCCAGGCCTGGAGACAGGAGGTCCTGGGTTCNTAAGGGTTTAAAATTTTAAAAAAAATATTTAATCAAAATTATTCATTTTACATCATATAATGTTCTCTCTCTTGTTTGGTCATAAATTCTTCCCTTCTCCATAGATCTGTCAGGTAAACTATTCTATGTTCTCCTAATTTACCCTCTTTATTTCTAAATCATATACCCATTTTGACCTTTTCTTGGTAAAGGATGCTGAGACATTGGTCTCTATCTGATTTTTTCCATGTCATTTTCCCAGTTTTCCCAGCAGTTTTTGTCAAATACTAAGTTCTTATCCCCAAACCTCAGATCTTTGGGTTTATTAAACACTAGCATGCTAAGGTCATTTACTCCTAATTTTGATCCATCGATCCACATTCTATTTCTTTGACATTACCAGACTGTTTTAATGATTACTACTTTATAGAACAGTCTAAGATCTGGTACCATTAGGCCACCATAAATAAAAAAATTTATTAGTTCTCTTGATATTCTTGATCTTCTGTTCTTCCAGATTAATTTTATTATTACATTTTCTAGTTTTACAAAATAATTATTTTGTAGTTTGATTGGTATGGCATTGAATAAGCAAATTAATTTAGGTAGGACTGTCATTTTTATTATATTAGCTCAGCCTACCCATGAGAAATTAATATTTTTCTAACTTTTTAGATCTGACTTTGTGTGAAAAGATTTTTGAAATTGTGTTCATATGATTTTTCATTTTTTTGGCAAGTAGATTCCCAGGTATTTTATGTTGCCTAGAGTTATTTTAAATGGAATTTCTCTTTCTATCTGTTGCTGCTGAACTTTGTTGGTAATATATAGAAATGCTAATGATTTATGTGGATTTATTTTGTACCTTTCAATTTTGCCAAACATTATTTATTATAACTAGCTTTTTAGTTGATTCTTTAGGATTCTCTAAGTATACCATCATGTTTTCTAAAAAGAGTGATAGTGTAGTTTCCTCTCTGTCTGGCATATTCTTTAATTTTATTTATTTATTTATTCATTCATTCATTCATTTATTTTGGATTTTAGGATCAGGGATGATCAATTTAATTTATTTCTTTTTAGAAAAATTTTCCATGGTTACATGATTCATGTTCTGACTCTCCCCTCCACCTCACCAACCCCCAACCCCCCACCCCCGTAGCCAATGTGCATTTCCACTGGATTCTTCATGTGTCATCAATCAAGACCTATTTCCATATTATTGATAGTTGCACTGGGATGGTCATTTACAGTCTATATTCCAAATCATGTCCGCATCAACCCATGTGTTCAAGCAATTGTTTTTCTTCTGTGTTTCCACTCCTGCAGTTCTTCCTCTGAATATGGGTAGCGTTCTTTCCCATAAGTCCCTCAGAATTGTCCTGGGTCATTGCATTGCTGCTAGTACAAAAGTCCATTATGTTTGATTTTACCACAATGTATCAGTCTCTGTGTATAACGGTCTCCTGGTTCTGCTCCTTTCACTTTGCATCAATTCCTGGAGGTCATTCCAGTTCACATGGAATTCCTCCAGTTCATTATTCCTTTGAGCACAATAGTATTCCATCACCAGCATATACCATAATTTGTTCAGTCATTCCCCAATTGAAGGGCATACCCTCATTTTTCCAGTTTTGGGGCATAATCTTTTAAATAGATTTACTGTTAGAGTTGGAAAAGATCCTTGATTGTCTCATCAAAGACCTTTTGTAGATTAGGACCTGAGACCCCAAAAGGTAAAGTAATTTTATTAAAATAAATCATGTTTTAATTTTTATTAAAGGAATAAGTTTATTGAGAAGACCTTTGTTGATGCATCTGTGGATTTTAGGTTAAAGTTAGTCAATAAGGAAATGCTGATCATTTTCCCACAGAGAACAGTAGTACTACATGGAGAATCAGTATTTTAAAGGACAGAGTTCCTGACAGTGAGATATTTTACAGTCTCATTATTTTGGCAAATTCAAGAATAGACTGGGTTTATCTGGAAGAAGGTTTTTTACTCCCCTATTAAATTTCAGTTTATTTTATTTGGGCTTGTGTCCTAGCCTGCCAAGAAATTTTAAAAACTTGACTTTTGTTCAGTGTGTTAGCTATATCACCCCTAGTATCAAATCTTTGATGATGAAACCTATTTGTGAAATATGACTCTGGATGGCTTACTTTATTCAGAAAAATGTAATTTTGTGATCATGCCATTTATGTAGGAAGGAATTTTGTAAGAAGTGGGTCTTGAATATAGAGGCCACAATAGGTTTTCTTAGGAACCAAGTATGACTACCATGACTGCTCTGTGCTGCCACAAGTGTCAATTGGAGGAAATGAAATACAGGGCTATTGGAGAATATTCCAGAGTTATAAAATCAAGGTCTAACAGGAGAGAAATGGCTTTATATTCTAAACCCATGAGGTATTTACCACTTGGTAAAAAACTTTTCTCAGAGCTAATTTAACATCCTTGTTCCTCAGGCTATATATCAAAGGGTTCAGGGAAGGGGTGACAATATTATTCAGAACCTGAATCACAGAACCCAGCCAAGGATTAGAAGCAGGTCCAAGGTAGATTAGAATGACAGGCCCATAGAACAAGAGGATAGAAGTCAAGTGGGCACTGCAGGTAGAGAAGGCTCTGCGTCTGCCCTCCGATGAGCGGATTTTCAGTATGGAGAGTACTATGCGAATGTAGGAAATAAAAATGAATAAGAAACATATAAGAGGCATAAGGCCAACGTTGGTGAAACTCACCATCTGGGCTAGAGAAGTATCTGCACAAGCCAAGGGCAACACTATAGGGATATCACAGAAGAAATAGTTTACTTCATTGGGACCACAATAGGGTAGTCTGAAGGTGAGAAATGTAAGGATAGTTGAATGAAAACAGCCCCCCAGCCAGGTGCCTATGGTTAAAATAGCACATACTTTGTGGTTCATAATGACTGTATACCTCAGTGGGTGACAGATGGCTACAAAGCGGTCATATGCCATCACGGTATAAAGAAAACACTCAGTTCCTCCCAAGCAATGATAGAAGAATATTTGGGATGCACAGCCCTGAAAAGAGATGGCATGGCTACTTCCCATGAGGTAGAGCATCATTTTGGGAGAGCTTACTGAAGGAAAAAATATGTCAAACACAGATAGGTTTGCCAGGAAGAAATACATAGGGGTGTGAAGCTGGGAAGAAGAGATGATGGCCATGAAGATGATCAGGTTCCCCAGTAAAGTGAGGAGGTAGAATGTCAGAAATAGGAAAAAGAGCTCAGCTTCTAGCCCCTCAGTGTGGGGTATTCCCAGAAGGATGAACTCGGTTACCACTGATTGATTCCTCATCTCTCCATGAAGATTGTTCCTAAGAGAACAAGAATAATCCCTTAAAATACCATAAACAACTCAAAGTGAAAATTTTCTACCCAATTAAATTCTTTATGAAAATTGGTTAGAAGTGGATGATCTAGAGCAAAGATCCAATTAACTGAAATGAAAATAGGATGGCTAGGCTCTAATTTGTGCAATGCATCTTAATGAAATATTATGTCCCCGAAGTTTTAATGTGCTTTTATGCTATGACATCATAATTTTATTTTATTTGTTTTTTAAAATTCAATCTGCTCATAATTATGAGGGCACAATTTCAAAATATTAAAGTCTATACACTTACAAAGACATCATTTGAAGATGTGGTTATTTGAATATATTTTCATTTGTTTTGAGTACTTTCTATATTAAATTTTTAATTAAATTTTATAAGACAGATGAACCTGTCATTCTGAATTACTTGTGAAACAATTTATGGATGACACTTTCTCAGCCTAATATAGGGAATTCTTTTGCTTGGTCACTTCATTCACCTTATGTATTTCTATTAGATTTTTCTTTGTGTGTATATCATTCTTTGGATAATTTTAAAGGTAGGAAGATGAATTCAGATCTTTTAGTCATTAAGTAGCAATTAATGAAAATTTTTGCAAATTAAAAAATGGATGAATAACATAGCACAAAATGGTGTTTATGTTGAATTTTAATCAAAATGAATTATTATTCTAAAATTTTATATAATTAATCTTTCAAACATTGGTGTTTTTTTGTAACATTTATACTTCTGAAGTTATTACACCTTAAAACTTCACTAAGACTTTTGGGATGCTGTATATTCATAAAATTTTGAAGGTAGATTTGTCCCTACCTTAATTTTCATATCTCATATATGTCTGCTATGGTGATCTAATTCTGATATTTAGTAGCTGTGTGACCCTGAATAGGTCATTGCTCCTCTGGGACTCAATGACTTCATTTATGAAATGAGAATAATAATTGTTATATTACTTACCTCATGGTGTTTTTAAGCTCAAAAATGTTAGATCATTTTTGTGGAAAATTGATTTATAAACTTTAAAGCTTATTGTGTCATAGACTTAAAGTTTAAGATCATATAGTATATGTGCTTCATTTTTTGGTGTCAGGGCTGTGCTGGTGTGCTAAAGATAATGCAAAAGTACTTCATTGTTAAATTTTGAGTGTAGCATTTATACCTTGGAAATAAAAAATTTTATAATCAAAGCTTAGTTTGTTGCTTTGTTGATTGTCTGTAGACTAAAGAAAGTGATGGAAAAATGTAATTATGCAGATTAAATTTAAAAGTTTCATGTGTTTTGGACAGTCAGATGCTAAATATCTACCAGAATACACCTGATTAAAATTTAAATTTAAATTGTGGTTTTCCATGTAGTATAGAGGAAAGCATGCCAAACCCAGAGCCAGAGAAGAAGTGACTTGTTCATGGTCATAGATGTAGCAAAAGGCAGATTTGTCATTGTCAGACTCCACATTCAGTGTACTTTCCACTGTAATACACAGCCTCTTAGAAATAAATGTTAAGAGAACTGGAAATTGAAGGAATGCCAATCAGCTGGGGAATGGCTAAATAAGATGGGGCATATAATTGTGATGGAGTACAATTGCACCATAAGAAATGATGAGGAGGTTAAAATTTTAAAATGATGGGAAGAGTTACATGAAATTATGAAAAGCAGAACAAGAACCAAGAGAACATTATATACAGCTATAGAATTAATGTTTGAAGAAAAACTTGTGAGAGTCCTCCTTCAGAGAAAGAACTTATACAAAGGAATATGAAAGAAATAGAATATATATATAGATATATATATATAATATTTTGTCAAATGATGTCTCCTCCAGTGTGGGAAAGGAGCAAAGGAGGCAGAAACTTGGTAATTGTAATGTAACCAAAAAACAAATTTATAAAAAAAGGAAGAAATGTGAGGTTTAAAATTATTATTCCTAACAGAAGACTAGATCACACTATAGGAAATGAGTTGGAATGTCAAAAACAAATAGAGACTAAGGCTAGGTTCCTTTCAAAATCTAAAGTTCTATAATTTTAAGCAAATCTCACTCAATTTTATACTATTCCTACATAACTTGGTGGTTTCAACCCCCAAAAAACCTATCATAGTCTTGATTTTTCCCTTTATTGACCANGATATATATATATATATAATATTTTGTCAAATGATGTCTCCTCCAGTGTGGGAAAGGAGCAAAGGAGGTAGAAACTTGGTAATTGTAATGTAACCAAAAAACAAATTTATAAAAAAAAGGAAGAAATGTGAGGTTTTAAATTATTATTCCTAACAGAAGACTAGATCACACTATAGGAAATGAGTTGGAATGTCAAAAACAAATAGAGACTAAGGCTAGGTTCCTTTCAAAATCTAAAGTTCTATCATTTTAAGCAAATCTCACTCAATTTTATACTATTCCTACATAACTTGGTGGTTTCAACCCCCCAAAAAACTATCATAGTCTTGATTTTTCCCTTTATTGACCAAGTGTGCTCAAAGACATAAAGTCATTTGGATATTAAGAAAGCAACATAGCCAATACTCACATTCCCCAAAATGGCAGAATATATTTGGGAACCAAAAAGAAATGCTCTGACATTACCTGCTAATTTGCACTATCCACAACACTATTCTGTTCCATCAGCATGGATAATTGAAGGTCAAACATACTTTTTCATCTAAAAATTGATTTTTTTTAAGGGAATAATTTTAGACGTAGGGAAGCACTAATATATCACACAGGCAATAGATATGCCAGCCAAACCCTATTCTGTTAGCAGTGTGTCTGCTCTCCCCATTGCTAGTTTTCCTGTATAAGTCATAGGCAATCTTGGTTTAAAGATGTCAAGCATCCTTAGGTAAAGCTTGCCCCTAGAAAAATCAAGTGATGATTTAAATGCTTTCTTCTATCGCCTGGTTTCCTTTTTTCCTTATTGAAGTGACTCTCCCAGGCAATTCAGTAGCCCCCTGTTTGGGATCTTTCAATGCTCATGAAACCTTGCTTTCAGAAAGATACTAGAGAACTTTTACAGAGTATTGTATTGCTTGTTTCCTAAATGGCTAGGAGAGGGACTAGAAGGAGAGAGATAATTTGGAACTTAAAATTAAAGAATGTTAAAAATTAAGTAAATAAACATAAAAATAAGGAATCCATTCACATTAATATATAAGAATTGCTGAGATTTATTTGATACCTCTCCCATGGATGCTTACATTGTAATAGAAATAATCATTTGAAGGCAAAGAATTTAATTTTTAATTGTGCACTTTAAGAAATTACATAGTATTTTGGGGACAAAACACTTTTTATAATCATGCCACTGGCTCTGGGCTGGCTTTCATTAAATATTCAGCTTATGTTATATTAAATTAATTAAGCCTCAGGTATAAAGTAAGCTGATAGCTTGGAAAGGACAGGTAGAGATGAAAGGAAGATCCTTTCTCCTTTTCAAGAAACATTCAAGAAGCCAGATTAGTACAGCAAGTCTGGACCATGTCAGTCAGTAGTAAAATTCGTGCTTAAGGCAGAGTGGGAACCAACAAAAGGCCACTTCCCACCAAAAATCAAAAAAGAAACAAACAAAAAACAACACACTGGATTTGGAGCCAGAGGACTTGTGTCCAAACCCAGGTTCTTCTCTATTTTTATGACATTGGGCAAATCACCTTACTTATGTTTCCTCATTTGAAAAATGAAAGGGTTAGATTTGTTGATTTATAAAGTTCTCTTAGTTTTAGAAACTAAAATTCTATAACAAAATGACCAGAACCAATTGCTTGCAAGAGAGAGAGAGAGAAAGAGAGAGAGAGAGAGAGAGAGAGAGAAAGAGAGAGAAAGAGAGAGAGAAGGAGGGAGGAAGAAAAGGAGAGAGGGAGAGGAAGGGAGAGAAACTGAGGGAGACAAATACAGAGATTAAAATGCTGAGCTGTATTTAATGTACTTGGAAATTTATAAAATCTTTTGTACCTCCTTAGCCACTATCATTGTAACTAGGCTAAAGGTACTGAAAACTTCAGGTTTGGGGCAGAGTCACCTCTTAGCAAAATTGTGGAACTGGCTAAAATTGCTTAGATATCCTCAACTTCCATTTATATGTCTCTTGTACTCCTCTCCTATTCCTCACCTAACACTGAGGGCTCAGCCCAACATTCAGGAAAGGATTTGAAATGTAGGTTTGATGGGGAAAATAATTTTTAAATTCAACTTAAGAATAAATAAGACTTGACCAGTGATTAAATAGAATACAGTAAGTGATTAAATAGAATATACAGTAAAAACACATCTCTATAATCACTCAAGCAGAGGCTAACATATACTGTACAATCACTTGTTTGGTGCAGTATAGAAGGAGAGGGTTCTTTATACAACATAGGAATCTGGAATATTATCCAACTTTGATTTGTTGATCAGAAGACATTTCAAATTTAATTTTGATCTGGTTTCCTTATGAATCTTATCCATCCTTCCATCTAGAATAAACCTAACATCAACCTAGAGTCTGAATCTAGCCCAAGCTCTAGGACAAATTTAACCCTCAGGTGCAGAGATTTTTAAAATTCCCTGAATACATACATAGTTCAGGTGACTGCAAATTATCAACTTTCCTAGTGGTCCTACTCTGGTCTTGGATCTAGTTTTAGAAACTGGGCTCCTGACTTGTCTGAGTTGTTTCTTTCCCCCTCCTTCCCAAGTTTTAATTTTTGCTCGCAATTGGTATTAAAGTGTCTCTCATGCTAGGGTCTTGACTTGATTTTACTAGATCTCCAACCAAGTGCTGCTTAGTTACTTTGAAACCTGATTCCTCCCATTTATTGGACATCATTGAGCTTCTCTTACATGAACTGTCTGTTTCTGGCTGTCATTGCTACTGACATTTTCTCCATATGATAAGAAACCTTCCTAACATTTACTTTGGAGGCCAGATTCTAGTTTAATCATCTTGTTTCATTTTCTGTGGTCAGGATAAGCAAGTCTCAGAACTGATATTTTTTCCTTTAAGGAAAATTGGACTACTGAGATATGCCAAGGTATATTCCTACTCCAAATACTATGATTATCAGCCATTTGCAACTTAGTATCAATTAATAATAATCATGACATCTTTAAGAGGTCTTTGCATCTTAATCCTTTGTGTAAAACTTCATCCCAGTTAAAGGGAATTGTTTCTGTGATCAAGTGGTAGAAATATTTTTATAAACTAGGAGATTTCCCAAGAAATTCTAGAATTTTACAGATATCAGTTATTATGTTTATGCTGAGGTCTATAGATCATCATACCTACTCTTCCCCTAAAATTCCCCTTTATTGCCTACTATATTTTGTCTGGTCTGACTTCTTTAGACAGGTGTAACATATGCCTGCTCTAAATAAAAACAAAAGAGAAATATGGTATGTTTTGCAAGATTAGGTTTTAATAGTATATTCTTAATAGAGTTTGGTGTTGGTTGTTATTGTTCAATAAATATTAATTAATAAAACAATTAGACCTCCTTGTTTTGCTGAATCCCCGCTATTTTTTCTTTTAGTAGGTGGGAGTCAGTAAAGAGAAAAAGAAAGAATGGATGAAAGAAGGAGAGAAAGGGAGATGAAAAGAGAAGAAAAGAAACAGAGACAGGCAATTACCAGATAAAATAGTAGATACTTACATGATTGAGCAAAAACATGTCTTTTATAGGATGGGAAAAGTTTCTGTTCCTTCTGTAAGGTTTCCTGGATGAAAAATGGACCCTTTTAGCTCTGACTGGCCCTTGCTAAGGAGCCATGGAGGTGAGCTTGGACTCTGTAGGCAGGAAATTTTTGTAATCTTTCTTCATAGTCAAGGATATGCTTGGCTCAAAAGACACAGATTTGACTGTCTCTCTGCCTTTCTGTAGTTTTCTTCCAGACTCCAACTACCTCAATATTTTCCCCACATCTAGAGCTTAAATAATCTTGATGTCTCCTTGGAGCCCATTCCCTCCTCTACCTCTGACTCTTCAGGGGACCCTGATGAGCAGAGGGAGCAGCAATTAGCCTAGAGTTGGTTCCTTTTATTCTTGGCACACTCCTAATGATAGGAAGAAGTGGTATATTTTTCCCAACCCCTGTATGGAAGAAGTGAATGGCTAGAGTACAGTGAATTCTAGGGAAACATTATCCTCCATTAAAATAATCTCAGAAGTCAAGGAAAAAGAACTATGGGGTTGTGTAAATAGAGACTCTTCAGCTATATTTATTGCCCTCTCAACTGGCAACATATTGATGAAACTGACTGATTCTATCTTGAAAGAGGATTCCAATCTATTCGTGATTTACTGCCAACATATGATATTACAATAAGAATAATCAGGGACAGGTACATTTTTTCAAAAGTAATAAATCTGATCTTTGGCAATTCCTTCGACTTTACATGCTTCCTTCATTTCCATTCTAATGCAGAATGCTGTTGATTGTCTGTATACTTTAAAAATTATAAAGATCCAATGTGTGCTCTAAGAAGTCTAGATACTAGCCCAAGAGATCTTCCCAAATGCACTAACAAACTTATTTTTCTTTCACACACTACTCGCCTTTTGACTCCCAGTCTTTGAAGTGAGTGAGTTTATCATTGGGATTTCAAGGAACTTGGTCTGGGCAATTCTCTCAATATCTTATCTTATAAGAGCATTTTAGATTAGTTTCCTCTTACTGTTTTATTTATATTTGCTTATATTTGAAACCCATCTGCCATTCATATGACCATTTATAAGAAATTTTATTCTTTAGTTTTTTTTCATTTTGCTGTCCTAAAGAGATCTGGATCACTTGACAAGTTTGCTATTTTCATTTCTGCCCTCTCCAGTTCCAGATCTTTCAATTAAAAAAATATCAGTGCAATTTTAATATCTGAAACTCCCAAGCTATGAACGTCTATGTTATATTTGTGGAGAATATCATCTCTTTTCTTGGCCTGCATTTCATGAAACCAGAAAATTAGAAAAAAATCTAGTCATAATATGCCTCTTTACACTGACACTAACTTTTTATTCACTTGTGTAGGAAGATAACATCTGGAGTCTGCCAAATTGTTAGTCAACATACATTAAATACAAACATGCTATATACAGAATAAAAAAGATAATTAAAAGATAGGAGGTACTAGAATTAAGAAGAACTTGGAAAGGTTTCATATACAGAAGGTAGGAATTTATTTAGAATTTAAAGGCATTCAGGAGGCAGTAATGAGAAGGGAGAACTTTCCAGGCATGGGACAGATGGATAAAATGTCTAGAGCTGAAAGGTGGGGTATCTTATTTGTGGGAAAGCAAAGAGTTCAATGTCACTGGATTGAAGAGTACTAAGTGGAAAATGAATTAAAAATGTTGAACTGAATTAGGGTATGAAAGTCTTTGAATGCTAAACAGAACATCTTATATTTGATCCTAAAGCCACTGGAGTTGAGTAGGAGGGATGACATGATTTTATTTGAACTTTAGGAAAATCACTTTGGTAGCTAAATGGAGTGGGCAGAGATATGAGGCAGCCAGAACCACCAGCAGACTGTTGCAGTAGTCTAGGCATGAGGTGCTGAGGATCTGTTCCAGGGTGGTGGTAACATCAGAAGAGAGAAAATGAAAGAATATAATGGGAACAAAATTTGGACCAGACTGATATTATTGTATCTTATTTGATGTAATCAACTACCGTTAACTATCTTCTTGATTAATGATAGGTATGAATAGTATAAAGTAACAATATGCATGATTTAATTAGTTAAAATATGATCAACTATTATGCTTAGCTAGGAAATGATGTTCTTGTACCTTACAGATGGCTGAAAATAATAAAGTTCCAACTAAACCATTCTGTAATGAATAATTCTTGACAAGCTTGCTTCTTTGTTTAACCACAATAGGATAATTAGTAAATGCCAGTCATATGATATTTCAAGTTAGTATGTGATTTTGAATGTATGGGAGAATCAAAACCTATATGAGATCATAAAGAAAAAAAAAGGGTATAGAAATAAAAATCAGCAGATGGCACCAGAGAGAACAGCCTCTGCAATTCCACTTGCATTCTGGCTCATTTTAATTTTATTTTTGCCATGCCATCCCACCTCCAGAGACCCCCCCCCCCCAAGCGAAGAGCGGGCTCTTTGAAAATCTGTTTTCTTTTTTAATGATGAGCTTCTTTGATAAACTAAGCTGGTCCCATAAATGACAGACATGTAATCCATTACCTAAACCACTCATGGAACTTTTCTTCCATGTTAAAACAGTAGAACAGGATATACCACAATTTGTTCAGCTATTCCCCAATTAAAGGGCATACCCTCATTTTCCAATTTTTTGCCACCACAAAAAGCGCAGCTAAAAATATTTTCGTACAAGTCTGTTTATCTATGATCTCTTTGGGTTACAAACCCAACAATGGTATGGCTGGATCAAAGGCCAGGCATTCTTTTTTAGCCCTTTGAGCATAGTTCCAAATTGCCAGCCAGAATGGTTGGATCAGTTCACAGCTCCACCAGCAATGCATTAATGTCCCAATTTTGCCACATCCCCTCCAGCATTCATTACTCTCCCCTTCTTTCATTTTAGCCAATCTTCTAGGTGTGAGGTGATACCTCAAATTGTGGTATATGCTGGTAATGGAATACTATTGTGCTCAAAGGAATAATAAACTGGAGGAATTCCACGTGAACTGGAAAGACTTCCAGGAATTGATGCAGAGCGAAAGGAGTAGAGCCAGAACATTGTACCCAGAGACCAATACACTGTGGTAAAATAGAATGTAATGGACTTCTGTACTAGCAGCAATGCAATGACCCAGGACAATTCTGAGGGATTTATGGAAAAGAATTCTACCTATATTCAGAGGAAGAACTACAGGAATGGAAACAGAAGAAAAACAACTCCTTGAACACATGGGTTGAGGTGGACATGATTGGGGATGTAGACTAGAAACTACCACACCAGTGCAACTATCAACAATTTGGAAATAGGTATTGATCAATGACACATGTTAACACCAGTGGAAATATGCATCAGCATTGTGGGGGGGAAGCTTAGGGGGTGATGGGGAAAGAGCATAAATTATGTAACTATGTTAACTTTTCTAAAAAATAAATATTAATAAATGTTTAAAAAAAAACAAAAAAAAACAGTAGAACAGGGAAGTCACTGGAGTGAATGTGGAGAACCTCTGCACAAGTAATCAATGAGATTTAGTGGAGACTTTGTTGCTATAAAATTATTTTATTTTTTTTCCATCTGCAGCTTTGTTAGATTCCAACTCAATGGAACAAGATGCCCCTGTGCCAGACTCCCCCTTGTGTCTCTGCATCTTCTCCTTCCAGTTTCTTTTTGTGTGCTTGCTGTCTTCTTCCATTTGACTGTAAACTCCTTGAGGGAAGTTGCAGTCTTTCTTTTTCTTATTTATATCCCCAGAAATGGCACATAGTAGATTCTTATAATTGTATTTGAAGTGAATTCAGTATATAGTATATTTGTCATTGTGTCTTTGCATCCCATAACTTAGCAGAGTATGTTAAATAGTTTTTGACTTAGTCTGGCTTGGCTTGACTAAGATTAACTTGAGTTAGACTAATTTGGACTGGACTAAATTGGAATGCCAGAATCTTCTGCATTTCATATATCCAGACCTAAGTCCACTAGAGTTGTTTTCATTTAAAGTTCTCATATCTAGATTAGGTTTTGGATAAATAAAAAATTTGTTCCTATTCTCATTTTGCAAGACTAATATCTTTGCTTGTAGGATTTGTCATTTATCAAGGAAATAATTAATTTTTACTACTATGTGCCTTGGAGTTTGCCATGTTTTGTTTTGTTTTTCCTGGTGGGGATCTGTGTATCATTTTGATTGGCATCTAATTTTCTCTGTTTAGAAATTCTTGTTTATTATATTGTTTTTCAGCTTTCTTATATGTTTTTTTGCATAATCATGTTAACATTTCTTTTGTATTGTCTTGTTATTATGGGAACACCTTAATATTTAAAGTTTTTTTATTTAAATTATAAGTTTAATTTAATTTTTTTGTCTTAAGAGCATTATGAATTTTCATATGTATCATGCCTTCTTTTTTAATGTTTTGAATTTTTCCTTCTACTTTCTCAGACTTTCCTTCACTTATATGCAGTGCATTACTAATGAATTATCTTCTCTTTGGTATCTTTAGTGAAACTTACCATTAAGGATTCAAGTTTTTCTATTCTTCCAATTATTTCTGCTAGGCATATCATATATACACGCATACTTTACATGAATATGTATACATATATATGAATATAGATATAATTTTTCTTATTAATATTTAATTATTTACATAGTTTCTCCCCCACTATAATGAAAATACCTCTAATGAGGAACTATTTCTTTTTTGCCTTTCTTTGTATCTCCAGTGATTCTCACACTGACACATATTAAGTTCTTACTAAATTCTTGTCAATTGACTGACTTTTAACTATCATATAGTCTATTAGCATGTCATTTCATTCTAATTTCATATCTTAAGCACCAGAAGTACTTAAATCATGCCCAATCCATAATAAAGTCCAAAATAAAAATTTACCGAATCATATACTTTTTTCTCATTAACAAGCAATAAACATAGAAGGATCTTGTGTCCACTAAATCATCTGAGTAATTGCGTTAGAAGAAAGCTTTGATCTGTTGACAAATACTGTTGGTGAGAATCCTTCATTATTCCTTTTCAAATATTCATTAAATTCACACCTCATATGAAGATTACTCTCATAAAGATCTAGTAGAGATGGCATAAGGCTTGGTAGCTACTGATATTCTGTAGGATAGGGAAGTGTGACTGAACAGCAGTTCATTTGAAAAATGATCTGGTAGTTTATTGGACCATATGGTAACATTAGTATGAGCCAGTAACATAAAATGGCAGCTAAAAAAGCTAGTGTAATCTTAGGCTGCATTAATACATGCATATGACATATAGAATTTGGGTGGCTATACTCTTGTTGTTTATGGCCCTAATCAAAATGGTATTGGTGCCTAGGAAGGTAGTGTTCCCTGTTCCCTCCCTCAAAGTTCTTCAAGCAAATATTATTGTTAGGGAGGTTATAGTAGAGGCTCTTGTTTGGGTACAGGTTGTATTAAAGGCCTCTTCTAACTCTGAAATTCTGGGATTCCTTGATTTTACATAAAATAGAAGTAGAAACATAAGAAACATAAAGAAAAAATTAGTGTTGCATTGCCAGAGCCTTATGTCTTCTTGTTTAGTAACTTGCCTAGGCAATGTTCTTCCATGTGCCACAGGGAAGCTAGAGAGTTACCTGTCAGGTGGAACCTAAGTATAACGGTTTGCATGTAACTTGAGAACAATATTTTGGAAAGTAATGAATGTGTCTCCAGAAAGATCCTCTGGGATCCTTCGAAAGAACTATTTTGTGGGATGGGCACAATCTTTGAATTCATGAAGAGTCCTTTAAAACAAACAAAACAGAATACATACACATTCACCACACATTACAATGTCAAAGAATAAAAATGAGCAAATGAAGACATAGCTTTTCTCTCTGCAGCACTCTATATGATAGGTGTATGAAAGGATGGGAAAGCAAATAAAAATACACCCATATGTGCCCATAAGAACAAAATCTCAGTTGTTTACTCTTCTTTCCATTTAAATGAGGAAGCTCAGGGACTAGGAGAGTAATCCTATCCCTGGGGATATTGAGCAGAAGTCAGCATCTACTGAAGACCTGGGTATATGTGAGATCTCTAACTACAGCTGAACCTGTTACTCTAGTAGTTAGATTAGTGATCAGAGTAGACATCTCCATCCCTCCATCCCTTGAGTTACCTATAGACCTTAGAGGAAGTTTCTCCTACTTACCTCCCTCCCTATCTAGTTCTGTTATTTCTAATGTAAGCTCTCTCACTATAAGAAGACCCAATTCTTCTTTTTATTAAACCACTTATTCTATTCTTACAAACATAGTAACAATCCTTTCCAACTCTGGAATAAACACTGCTTAAACTCTTTGAATTGCATCTTATGATCAGATATCTCCATCTGGAGTCTTAGAGAAATTCTGCTGTCATCTTCATGAGACCATTTCCTCCTTACTTTCACTGATTCTAAATATTCATGTGAAGCCAAATCAATAATAATGCTGATTCTAAATAGTACTTCAAATATATAATTTCACCTAATCCTTATAACAGCCCTGTGAAATAAGTAGTACCAATAATATTAACCTTATTTTATAAGTGATGAAACTTATTAAAAGTAGTGGGGGGACAAATGTAATGTTAAGAGGTTAAATTAGTCCCTCAGCTAGAGTGGGGTACAGTGGAGAGTTAACTGATTAAAGGAAATACATTCAGGTAACACTCACTAAGCTGGAGAATAGCTGAATAACAAACAGATGAATAAAACTAGGGTACACAACTTATAACTCACAGTGGATTCAAATGGTCAATAAAGGTATCTGGGAAAGGAGAAAAACAAGCAAGCGTTATGTAAAAGGTTTTAATAACAGAACTAGGATAGGGAGTGGAGGTTAGTAGGAGAAACTTCCTCTAAGGTCTTTGGTAACTCAAGGAATGGAGGGATGGAGATGTCTACTCTGATCACTAATCTAAGTACTAGAGTAACAGTTCCAACTGTAGTTAGGGATCTCACATATACCCAGGTCTTCAGTGGATCTTGACTTCTGCTCAATATCTTCAGTGCTCTTCAGGATAACTGCCAGTTAACCCAATACTGGAATACTGGAGATTGAGCTAGGCTTATTGACATTTAGTGTCTACCACTGAAATGTCTCACCACAGCTTGGTTAATTCCAGCAAACAGGTCTTGATAGAAGTAATCCTCTTGGAAAAACCAGGCTTCATAGACAGGCTAAAACAGGTCTCTCTTATTCCCTGGAGTTCAAACTGGCACTCCTTCACTGTGTCAGACCCACAGAATTCTCAGACTATCAGCAAGCTGTGCCTGTCACTTAAATTCAATCTATACTACTTTAACTTTCCTTCTAACAAACTGAATATTAAAAAGGTGAAGCAATTCAGTCAATGTCACAAGTTTAATAAAGTGTCAAAGCCAAGATTCCAACCTAGTTTTTCTGAATACCTCATGGTACATCCTGACCATCTAGAAATGAAAGATAAGCCTCTGCAAATGCACATAAGATGGCATGTTGAGCTCTGGAATCAATAAACTCTACTTCTTCCAGACAGCTATGTTGTTCATGAGGGAAAATAATCTGAATTAAGATTAGAAGCATAGGTTAGAACCATTTGTGAAGCACTTAAATGTCAAAGTTGGGAGTTGGCCTTATATCCAAAAGCAATGTTGAAATACTGAGAACTTTTGAGGAGAAGAGTGAAAAGGTCAGTCCTACAACTTCAAAATATTATATTGGCAGCAGGATAGAAGATGAATTGGAGCAGGAAAGACTCAGGAGATAGGGAGACCAATTAAGAGGATATTATATTAATCCACAGATGGTGATAAGATCTTGAAATGGAGTGGTGACCATATGCGTAGAAAAGAATGGGAAGGTGTAAAAAAATATTCTAAAAGTAGAATCAACCGAACTTAGTGATTGATATGACAAGTGAAGGTGTAGGAGTCAAGGATGACCCAAAGATGTTTAATAAGGGAAACTAAAAGTAGAATGGTAATAACAATGAAAATAGCAAAACTGAGAGCAGAAGTAGGGAAGATATATTTGGTTTTGAACAATTTTGTTTTGGGGTGAGAGAGAGACAACCAATTGAAATATGTGCATCAGACAAATGGAAAATCAGGACCAAAGTGCAAGGAATGATTAGAGATGGTTTTACAAATTTGTAAGTCAGTTACAAAGAAGGGGAAAATTGGATTCACAAAGGTAGAGGAGATCTCCAAGGAAGAAATTGTAAAGAGAGAAGAAAAGCTGCATCTGGAAAATATACTGGGAGACACCCAAACTTAGGGTTTGGGGAAAAGTGGCAGAACAATGAGGGAATACAATGAAGTTGAAGTCAGCAGGAAATCCAGAAGAAAGCATTTCAAGGGAGGAAAGAGGAGTTAAAATGACAAAATGGTTAATAGCATCATATGTTATATCAAGGGATATAAGGACTAAGACAAGATCTTTCAATTTAGCAGTTATTAAATCATTGGTGAACTTTCAAATATCTGTTTCAGTAGAGTTGTAGGGTTAAAAGTCAAATCACAAAGGAAATGGTCATCTTATCCTCTAAGATTAGAGCAAAGAAGGAAAAGAATGGGTAAGGTGTAAAGTAATTTTCAAATGTAGAGAAGAAAGACTGAGTGAGATGAAATAGTTGATGAAGGCTTAACCTTTTCAATAAAAAAGTGTCAACATACCAAGAGACAGCTGGTTGATAGGATTGTAGACTGGGAGAGAAAGTTTTCACATAGCTTCTATAGAGATTATTAGGAAATATATAAGCGATGAATGAAAGTATTACTATATAGCAGTGAGGTCTCAATTGAACATGAATTTGTAGTGGACCCAATCTATAAGATTTTGTGACTTCTCTAATAGGATTCCAGTGGGAGTGGAGTAGACAGATGATGATCATGACCCAAGAATACACAGGATATATGAAAAGTGAAATGACAAGGAAGCAAGGGATGAGCTTCAAGCATTAAAAGTAGTACCATATTTAACTGGTTAAATAATGGGTGAAGACTGTAAAGAGAAGCCATAATAGGGAGTGATAGAGAGACTAGAGATAGATTAAGAGTTGTTAGATTAAGGGAAGGATGAAAGGATGGTTTAGGAATAATGCAGTAGTGGGAGAAGTAGTAAGACTAGAGACTGTGAATAGTCAAATACATTTGGAATATAGAAATATGTCTTCTGGCTGCTAAGTAAGTACTTTTAGGATACTGGCAGCCAAAGATATCAATAGACTTTCTGCTGAGAGAGAAAGACAGAGAGAGACAGAGACAGAGAGACAGAGACAGAGACACAGAGAGACAGAGACAGAGAGAGGGGAGAGAGGTAGAGAAGAGAGAGAGGGAGAGGGAGAGGAAGAGAGGAAAAAATTCATTTGAGAAAAAGTCCTCAAGAAGCAATTAATTCCTGGAAATATGCCTATGCTTTCAGTTCACAAACCAAAAATCTATGACAATTCTATTTGTAATATGTACAGTATTCAGAAATATAAAACTCAAATTGATGGATGAATTTAATAACAAATGAAAAAATATACAAATATGCTCTTTTTTCAATTGTTTATTTCCTTTGAGCAAATACTATTCTATTCTGTAACCTGAGCAGAGCTATTTTCACTTCTTTATTCCTCAGTGTGTAGATCAAGGGATTCAGTAAGGGTGTGAGCACAGTGTAGAAAACAGCCACAATTCCATCCACAGCATCTTTAGAACCTGGTCTCAGGTAAATGAAGACACAAGGCCCAAAGAAACAAAGGACCACGATGCAGTGGGAAGCACAGGTTTGAAAAGCTTTTTGTCTGCCTTCTGCTGTGCGGATCTTCAGGATTGCATGGACAATGGACACATAGGAAAGGAAAATCACGAAAAAACAACCAGAGGCCACCACCCCAATGTTGACAAAGATCACCATCTCATTGGCTGACGTATCTGCACAGGCCAGTTTGAGAATTGGGGGTGCATCACAGAAATAATGCTGGATCTGGTTGGGGCCACAGTAGGGCAGGCGGAAGGTCAAAATAGTCTGGATAGCAGAGTGCACTGAACCACTGAACCATGTACTTCCTGTTAAAAGGGCACAAGTTTTCCCACTCATCATGCTAGTATAGCGCAGGGGGTAAGTTATGGCCAGATAGCGGTCATAGGACATGACTGTGTAAAGGAAACACTCTGTGCTCCCTAGAACATGGAAGAAATAGAGCTGGGCCACACAACTGTGAAATGAAATGGCTCCACCATCTGGGCTGAGGAGACCCATAAGTATCTTAGGCACAGTGACAGTGGAGAACCACATGTCAATGAAGGAGAGAAAGGCTAGGAAGTAGTACATGGGAGTGTGAAGGTGGGATTCTACCTTGATCACCATCAAGATGAGGAGGTTCCCCACAATGGTGAGTACATAGATTACTAAGAAAATTCCAAATAGGGCAGTATCTAGTTCTGGTGCATGGGGAATCCCCATAAGGATAAATGTAGTCACAAAGCTCTGATTCTTCTTTTCCATTCAGGCAGTACACTTCTTTCTTAAAAGAAAAGAAGGAAACTATGTTCAGAAAGAATTCATGCCACCAAAAAATAAAGCTGAACTTTGAAATTTGTGAATGCTAAAGTTAACAAAAATACTCACAAAAGAAGGAAGAAGGGTATTAGTGTGGATAATGAATGTTGGCACCTTAATAGTGAGTACAGCATAGAAAAGCCAAATGGACTTAGACTTGAATAAGGAAAGCCAAATTAATCTTATCTTCATATCCTGCATGACAGACTACATCTCAGAGATACTTGGATCAATGAGAGTATATTTCTATGGGACAGGGATGTGGATGGACCATATTCCTCAAAGAGCCACAAAATTAGAGCCAAACTCAAGATGACATCTTTAACATCCTTCACATAGCAGTTCATTATCACTAAATTAAACTTTTACCCTTTCTCTCTATGTACTTGTTATCCCTATTGTCAGATGAAGATTTATCTTCCCAAACTGCCTCACAAAAAGTAGAACAAATTGAGCATGTTCTGAATATAGAACCTAATCCAATCAGGATAAAATCAGAGAAACGCAGAAGGTCAGATTTGGAAGGGGCCACTGAGGCCATCTCATCCAATTTCCTCACTGTATAGAGAAAATACTGAAAGTTAGTTATTGTTAGTTAGTTGTTAAGTTGTTTTTCAGTTGTGTCTGAATCTCTGTGACCCCATTTGGAGTTTTCATGGCAGAGATATCGGAATGGTTTGCCATTTCATTCTCCAGTTCATTTTCTAGATGAGAAACTGAGGCAAACAATATTAGGTGGCTTGCTCAGGGTTACACAACTAGTACATGTCTGAAGTCAGATTTCACCTCAAGTTGTAGAGTTCTCCTGACTCCTGGCACTCTATCCATTGTGCCATTCATTGTCCCAATCAACTAGCTTTCTCTATCAAGTATGCTTTGCCAAAAGAATAGGCAAATTAGGAAAAGATGAGAAAAGACTAATCTAGTTGCATAGATAAACCTGTCAGAGGGAAAAATTCTATTCCATCAGAGATGTCTGTTGTTTTCTAATCCTGTAGGTACCAGTTTCATTTCTGACTTTCCTTATGAAGTCATGGAGGATGCTATCAAACACAGCCCACAGTAGACTGATGATTGGGATTAAGGAGGTTTGTCTTACAAGTTCAGACTCCATGTATTTGGAAGTAGCTATTTTACCTGTGTAGATAAAGTAGAAATGTAAGTTCTCTTGGAGCTGAGACTGTTCATTTATGTGAACTTAAAAATATCTCCAATGCCTAGGAAAGTGCTTTGTATTTTATAGGTATTTATTAAAGATTTCTTCAATTTAATTGAATGTAACTTGGTCCCCTATGAGAAATGGGCTATATACCCAAGGACAACAAGATAACTAATAATAAAAAAATAAATTCTGTATATCTTAATGAAGAAAAGGAAGAAATGCTTGGAAACTGAATTTTCCATTAAGTTCAGGGAACTCACCTCTTTCTGATGAAAATTCTCTAAACTAATCCACAGTCTTCACTACTAATTTGCCTGTTAGAAGTCCTAGACCATAATATGCTTTGTTCAAAGAGAAGTCACATGCACACTTCTAGTGCAGAAAAAAGGTCACTCATTGTCAGAGCAAGATTGAAGGAGGAAGGAGAGAACACTGGCTTTGTGAAAAAGAGTAAGAATTTAAATTGATCTACAGGCCCTGGGGAAGGGATTGTATCCTAGATCCCTGAGCTTCCTGCTCAGCAAGAAAACAAAGAGCAAAACAACTTAGATTTTATTTTCAAATGTGAATAAGGGTTTTTTCTTCATATGACATTATATAATTCCATATGCAAATGTTATTTTTCATCAGTCTCACAAAAAGGAGGCTACTTTTATCTCTTAATCTCTGAAACCTAGAGGTCTAGAAACCTTTAAGAAAATTTTTCTGAAATGGACTTTGAAGTATTTCTTGAATGAGTTCAAAGGAACCAAACATCACACCAATCCCTGAGGGAGTCTTTATTCTCTCTTGTGGTTCTAAGTGATTTTCCTGATTCCCACTTAATTTATGAAGGTTATTTGCAACTCACTCACCAGTGATTATTATTTAACCCAATGGTTCTCATCTGAGGGTGGGGAGTAAGATGTAGAATTATTAGAAGGTGTGAATTTATAAATAAGCAAGCATATTTTTGCGTGAAAGTAATAAATATCATATACACATACATATTACTCTTTTCAAATGTAATAAATTATGTTATTAATGAAGAAGTTAAAAAGTGTGTCTGAATTTTTTATTATTAATTTTCTCAATCAACATACACTGATAGCACAAGTAATATGAAAGGAGCTTCATGTTTTTGTTTTTATTTTTTAAACATTTATTAATATTCGTTTTTAACATGGTTACATGATTCATGCTCCTCCTTTCCCCTTCGCCCCCCGCACTCCCCCCACCAATGGCTGATGCACATTTCCACTAGTTTTGTCATGTGTCCTTGATCAAGACCAGTTTCCAAATTGTTGGTAGTTGCATTGGTGTGGTAGTTTCGAGTCCACACCCTCAATCATGTCCACCCCGACCCATGCAGTCAAGCAGTTGTTTTTCTTATATGTTTCCTCTCCTGCAGTCCTTCCTCTAAATGTAGGTAGCGTCTTTACCATAAATCCCTGAGAATTGTCCTGGGTCACTGCATTGCTGCCGGTACAGAGGTCTATTACATTCAATTTTACCATAGTATATCAGTCTCTGTGTACAGTGTTCTTCTGGCTCTGCTCCTTTCGCTCTGCATCTGTTCCTGGAGGTCTCTCCAGTTCACCTGGAACTCCTCTAGTTTATTATTCCTTTTAGCACAACAGTATTCCATCACCCGCATATACCACAGTTTGTTCAGCCATTCCCCAATTGAAGGACATCCCCTCCTTTTCCAATTTGTTGCCACCACAAAAAGCGCAGCTATAAATATTTTCGTAAAAGTCTGTTTATCTATGATCTCTTTGGGGTACAAACCCAGCAATGGTATGGCTGGATCAAAGGGCAGGCATTCTTTTATAGCCCTTTGAGCATGATTCCAAATTGCCAGCCAGAATGGCTGGATCAGTTCACAGCTCCACCAGCAATGCATTAATGTCCCAATTTTGCCACATCCCCTCCA
>NC_058132.1:211211171-211258189 GCF_016433145.1 Gracilinanus agilis | reverse complement strand
TTCTCCTCCTCTGTTTGCTCGGTTGTCTGGATTTTCTCTGTGTAAAAGTTGTCGAGTGTTAAAGACTTCTTTTTCTTGTTGTTATTCTTTCTCTTCTGAGCTTCCTGAGACTAGGTAGCCATCATTAGCCCAGCAGCTTCTCAGGTTTATCCTCGCGCTCAGGGTCTGTCTGCGGTCTATTGGCTCCTGAGGTCTGAGTTCTGGTTTTTTCCAAGGTCAAGCCCCCTGGTGGACCCCCTTGCTTGATCCTCTGCCGGAGGTTCCTTTACAAGTCTCAGGGCACTGCTTCCACAGTCGTACACCTGTCCACGCTGGTTCCCCACTCAGGGTTACAGAGCTTTAGCTTGTGGCTGTGTCTGCCTCCACCCACGCCTCAGCCCGTGTCTGTGCTCTGAGCCGGCGTTCTGCGCCCTGCGTCCACTCTGCTCCCGTGCTCAGATTTCGGGTGTGTTTTTTGGCTTATTGGGGTCCTAAATCTTGTTGCTCTCAGGAACAGGCCCCAGAGCTGCCAATGATTCGATGGGTGCCCCAAACTTGCTCTATTTCTTTTTAGCTGGCTTTGGCGCTATAGGTGTTGTGTGTGGAGGGGATGGGGGTGGGGTGGTTGCTCAGCCCACGATTTAGTGAGAGCTGTTTCACCCCTTTATAGCATGGAAATGCCTCGATTCCATGTACCTTCCACGCTGTACCCTGTTGTGGGGTTCCTCCATTCGTCTGCACTGGTTTTTATGTCCCCTTGAGGAGTTCTGTGTGTTTTGGTCAGGAGAGGTTAAGAGCTGCTTCTTACTCTGCCGCCATCTTAACCCAGAGGAGATTCATGTTTTAAAAAGGATAATAGAATCATAAATTTAGAGCAGAAGGAGAACATAGAGGTTATCTGGTCCAACTTTCTCATTTTATAGTTTGGGAAACTGAGACTTGGTGAGATTATTTAATGTGTCTACACAGCTAATGTCTAAGGCAGGATTCAAACCAAGGTATTTCTGACTTCCAATTCTATGCTCTATCTATTACCCTTTAAAAGGCAGACAACTTGGAAAAGGCTGGCTATCACTGATTTAATTCATATATCCCTTAACTCTTCATTTTGATCTAAGTAGTGCTTTACAGCTAGATGGGTCCCAAACTGATTCAATTCAATTCAACTTAAAACATTGATTAAGTTCCTAATATATGCACTCTGCCAAATGCTGAGGCTAAAAATAAGAAAAAGAAATTGTCTTTTTCCCCAAGGAGCTTACAAATCTTTCTGGAGAAGACAATAAGAAAAAGGAATCTGAAAGGCCAGAAAGTGTTCAGAGAGTGATAGCAGTGAACCACTGATGGAGAATGGAGTTATTAGAAAGCTTGGTAAACCTTGTAAAGGAAGGCTTTGGGAGTTTAGTGTTCTCCAATGAGAGGCAACTGAAGGTGAGTTGAGAAAATGTAGACTATCAAAACCGGAGTCATTCTTGATGATGATATTTCAGGTGATCAGCTTATCCTGGGTGGGGATGGGAGGGTCTATTGTTCCATAGAGTCAAAGTCAACAGAGCAGATGATGGAAAATGGAAAAAAATTAAGAAGGAATAATGAGTCTAACCAGATTTGGTTCTGGATTTTCTTTTCTATAATCAGTTTTTATTCTTCTACTTTCTTTGGAGTGCCTATTGACACCTACTTATAGGATAAGAATAGGGACTGGGGGGTGCTAGGCAGTACAGTGGATAGAGTGCTGGGTCTGGATTGAAAGAGATTTTCCTGAATTTAAATCAGGCCTCAGACACTTACTAGTTGTATTATCCTGAGAAACTCACTTAACCTTTTTGGTCTATTTACTTATCTATAAAAAGATCTGAAAAAGAAAATGTTAAGCCACTCTAGGATCTTTGCCATAAAAGCCCTAAATGGGGACATTGTTATGTTGGTTTTAACAATTATATTAGTGGGAAGCTTTAAAATGCCAGTGGTCTGTATTAATCAGGATTTAGTTGTCCCTTAGTATATGGAGAGCACACACACAGGCTCTCAGCAGACTTGAGTGAAAAGGGAGGGGCCCAATCTTGGGAGCACTCCTTTACTTCCCCCCTCCCACCAAACAGTTAGAAATCAGTTACAGATGGAGGTTGCTCTAATGTCTTCAGATCTCAATCAGGAAATAGGTAAGGCTGGTCTCAAAGAGATATTAACTTTATCTAAACTATTTCCACACAGGTTTGAGTAAGGAGAAAATAGTAAAAGCTTAATGTCTGAAGCTTTCGGGGACTGAGGAAGGTTCAGGCTTCAGGCTACACAGCTGGAGGGACTCAGTTTGAGGAGGTATAAGTCTATCCCTAAATGATAGCCAGGCACAGCTCCCAAAAGATGAAGGGTTTAATGAAATGTAGGGAAGGGAAGAAAGGGAGATTTGACAGGGATAAAATAAGGTCAGGGGAGCCCTAAACTGTTAGGTCCAAACAGTCCTTCTCCCCAGAGGGGAAAGGTATCTTGGTTAGCTATTTAGCTCTCTAACCTAATAGATAATCTTCTCCTAAGGTCTAAATAACTAATTTGAGGTAATAGTGAGGTTGATTGAAGGTCAATTTAGGTTAAAGCAAGGTTGGCAGCTCTCTAGAGCCCCAAGATCTGGGATCAGCAAACAGAGTGACCGGCTCACTTCAACCCCCAGGAATCAACTGCCCTTTACTGCATTAAACTGCCCCCTCACTCAGAGTTCTGGGGGGGGGGTGCTGGAATTCTCAGCTGAAGCTTGACACACTTTTGGGACTGGATCTGTAATTTCATTGTTAAAGGAAATTAGCAGATGAAGAAGTCCTATCTACACTAAAAATGAGCATTTTTCTCTGAAACTTTTGAATCATAGTGTTAAAAAATAAAATAATGGGAAAACAATCTTTTGATCCAAAAATTGTCCTCTATTGTTAAAATTATTAATTATAGCATCAGGGTCAAAAACGCCCCAAGTACCAGTGCCAGTCTAAGACTGTGCCCCTATTTAACAATTTACTTATATACCTTATGCAAAAAAGTCAGATTATCGGGGCAGCTGGGTAGCTCAGTGGATTGAGAGCCAGGCCTAGAGACGGGAGGTCCTAGGTTCAAAGCCAGCCTCAGACACTTCCCAGCTGTGTGACCCTGGGCAAGTCACTTGACCCCCCATTGCCTACCCTTACCACTCTTCCACCTATAAGTCAATACACAGAAGTTAAGGGTTTAAAAAAAAAAGAAAGAAAAAAAAAGTCAGATTACATAAACTTCCCCTCAAGGGTGGGTTGGTCATCTGAATGTTTCTTCAGAGGAAAAAACCCAAATTTTCCCTTTTTAGAAAGTTTATTTCTTCTGTAAGGCCAGGTTGTTTTCTTATCTTCACATGAAAGAGGAAATCATGTAATCCTCCATCTCAATATAGTAACAGCCAAGGTTATTCTATCATTTCACAGCCAAAAGACACCATTGTCTTAAGAAGTCTGGATGTATTCCTAGACACTAAAGACATATGTCAGTTCTTTTTGGCAATGGTATTTTTGTAAGACACTTTGAGGGATTTTAACTTGTTATTTTATTCACCATATTATTATTGATTGTTGATCCTTATATACAATTATTCAATTAATTAAAAATTGAGATTATTCCTGGCAACTTATTACTAAAATATTGGTTACATGCAAAGAATATATAGCTATACAGAGGCATAAGATAGTGAATATAATCAAAAGATGTTTAATTAGGTTTTCTTTTACTGTAGAGAGTTGCCTAGAGGTCTAAGAAGTTAAATGACTTTTCTAAGATCATATAGCTAATATGTTTCAGAAATGGAATTTGAACCTAGGTTTCTCTAGCTCTGAGGCCACTTCTCAATATACTAAGCCATATGTTATCTCATTTTTATAATCATATAGGTCATATATTTAGAATTAGAGGGTATCTCAGAGACTAGATGAGTTGAACACCATCATCTAATAAGGAAGTAAGGCCCAGAGAGGTTAAATGACTTTGCTCAATATTATACAGCAAAAGGAAGATCTGGGATTCAAACTTAGGTACCATAAAGCTCAGTCTAATATTCTTTTGCTATCCTACCATTTTTACCTTGTTCCTTAGGTTAAGGCTCTTAAGACAGAAAATATGGCAAAGTCATAACTAGACTGAACTTTGGGTTAAAAGATATATATATATATATATATATATATATGTATATATATGATTCTTTGTTCTTCCATTTAACCACTAGATATTGTGTACATCTTCCATGTCCCTACAGAAACTTTGTTTTTTAGAATGTGCTATTAGATGTTTGAGGTCTTGAACAAAGAAATACTTATTTGGTCAATAATGATTAAATGTCATAAGCTCAATGATAGGAACATCTTTCATAATTCCTTTTGATTCTCCCCCTTGGGTGGATTCCTGAAACTCTTAAGCCTAAAAAAACTCTACAATCTCTGTCCCAGAATGGATCTAGAAATTATGGGATGTAATATCTGAGTTATTTCATAATACGCAAGTCAAAGAAGATTTACTGTGACAGGATAAGAAGGCAGGGGACTCTGGGCCATATCTTCTCTATATCCAAACTTTATCCTGATTCTTCTTGAAAAGATAAGCATGGTAGAGTAGGATGTCAGAGAATGACAATGAGGAGACAACATATCAAAATCTATGGTATATAGCCAAAGCAGTACTCAAGGGAAAATTTACATCCCTGAGTGCTTATATCAACAAATGAGAAACAAAGGAGATCAATGAATTGGGCATAAAACTTAAAAAACTGTCTGGGGTGATGAAATCAGTGATTATTTCTATGATTTGTTCCTTGACCCACCAGTTTTGAAGAATTAGATTATTTAGTTTTCAATTAATTTTTTTTAACCCTTGTACTTCGGTGTATTGTCTCATAGGTGGAAGATTGGTAAGGGTGGGCAATGGGGGTCAAGTGACTTGCCCAGGGTCACACAGCTGGGAAGTGGCTGAGGCCGGGTTTGAACCTAGGACCTCCTGTCTCTAGGCCTGACTCTCACTCCACTGAGCTACCCAGCTGCCCTCAATTAATTTTTAATTTGCCTTGCTACAAACACTTATTGAGCATACTTTTTATTGCATTATGATCTAAAAATGTTGCATTTATTATTTCTGATTTTCTGCATTTAGTTGTGATGTTTTTATACCCCAGTACATGATCAATCCTTGTATGTGTACGATGTGCTGCTGAAAAGAAGGTATATTCTTTTTATCCTTATTCAATTTTTTCCAGATATCTATTAACTCTTAATCTTTCTAGCATTTCATTCACTTTCTTTACTTCTTTTCTATTTATCTTTTGGTTACATTTATCTAGTTCTGCTAAGGGAAGTTTGAGGTTCCCCACTAGTAGAGTTTTACTTTCTATTTCCTCCTTACATTCCTTTAGTTTTTCCTTTAAAACTCTGGCTGCTATAACATTTGGCGCTTGTATTATTGAATACAGATATTTCTTCATTACCTATACTGCCTTTTATCAAGATATAATTACCTTCCTTATCTCTTTTAATCAAATCTATTTTTACTTTACTTTTATCTGAGATCATGAGGGCTACTCCTGCCTTCTTTTTTCTCAGTTGAAGTCCAATAGATTCTTCTCCAGCCTCTTACTTTTACTTTGTGTGTGTCCACCTGCCTCAAAGTGCTTCTTGTAAACAATATATAGTAGGATTTTGGCTTTTAATCCACTCTGCTATCTGCTTCCATTTTATGGGTGAATTCATCCCATTCATATTCACAGTTATGATCACCATCTGTGTATTCCCCTTCATCTTGATTTCCTCTTTTAATCCTTCTCTTTCTCCTTTCACCCTTTCTTTCCATATCAGTGCTTTGCTTTTAATCACTCTCCCTTTCCCCCTCTGTTATATTACTTCTCTCCCCACTACTTCTCTATAGGGTAAGATAAGATTCTATACTCCAATGATTCTGGCTGTTATTTCCTCTCTGAACCAATTCCAATGAGAGTAAGGTTTAAGTATTACCCACCAACACCCACATCCTTCCATCCTTCTAATAGGTTTCCCCTCCCACACTCCTTTTTACATGATATAATTTAAAAAAAAAACTTATTTCATCATTGGATTTTTGTGCCTTTTTTTCCAATTGACCAATTTTGATTTTTAGGTTATTTTCTTTTTGCACTACTTTCATTTCTTTTTCCCATTTTCCTTCAATTTGTCTTATTTGATTTTTTTAATTCCCTTTTGAGTTCTTCCTGAGCTTGTGAACAATTTCTAGGATTTTTTTTTGAAGTTTTGCATGTAGTTACTTGGATCTAATCATCTCCTGTTGGTTCTGTTCTTTTTCCCCTGTAGAAATTTTTGAAGGTCAAATGTTTCTTTTTCTGTTTGCTCATCTTCCCATCCTTTTTTATTTATTTATTTAATTTTTTTTTGCTTTTGAACTGTAAACCCCAAAAGCTGCTTGCCAATTTGTTCTCCTTTGCTGACTTTTGCACTGGGGCTAAATCTTCTTGAAAGGGCCAAGCCAGATGTATTCCCCAACCTCTCTGCAGGTTGTGCTGTTGCCTGGGCCTGGGATATGAATGGGGTGAGTATGAGATCCTCCCTTGCTGGTTCTGCCCCCATCCTGGCTTCCCAAATTTAGCCTATACCCAAGTTCTGGAGATAGGAGTGTGTGTGTGTGTGTGTGTGTGTGTGTGTGTAGTCAGCCAGCACTCCTCTGTTTTGATTTTGTTTCCAGATTCCCCTTATCCTTTTAAATTCAATTCTCTCTACTACCATTCTAGTTATCTTCTGTGGGAGAGCCCTCTTCCTCATCCTGCTTTGACTCCTATCCTTTTGATGTACCTTTGAAAGATTGATTTGGAAGGATAGTTAGAGTAGTTTGGGCTTCTGCTGCTACTAAGCTGCCATCTTGGCTCCACCCCACACCTTTGGTTTTAAATAGATATTTTTATGATATTAATAAAGTTTCCTCTGTGTCCCATACTTTGTAGAGTTTTTAGCATAAATCAGTATTGAAATTTTCAAACCCTTCCCCCCCATATTTTGAACATGTAGTTTGGAATGTTTTTATTTTTAATATGATTATGTTGATTATTTTCCTAATAAAGCATTTTGGATTCTAGATATAAACTCAAATTATTCATAATTCATAATGAATTATTTCTTGGATAAATCATTAGTAACTTTCACAGAATTTATTTAAAATGTTTGGATCTGTACATATTATTATTAATCTATATTTCACCTTGGGTAGCTAGGTGTACAATGGATAGAGCACTGAGCCTGGAGTCAGGAAAACTCATCTTCTTAAGTTCAAATCTGGCCTCAGACACTTATTGGCTGTGTGACCCTTGACAAATCACTTGAGCCTGTTTGCCCTGGTTCCTCACCTATAGAATTATCCAGAGAAGAAAATAGTAAAGATTCCAATATCTTTGCTAAGAAAACCCCAAATGGAGTCCTGAAGTGCTGGACACAAGTGAAAGGAATGAACAACAACTAAAATATTTTACTTTTTTGTATTTTATCTTTCCCTAGTTTAAATATTAGAATGATAATTGTCTCATAAAGGATTCTGGTAGAATGTATGCTATTTCATTTCTTTTTGTTCTAGTTTGTCTATTTCTTCTCCAATGATATGACATACTTAAACTAAGAGAAAACCAAATTAAGATATTAAACTAATTACAGAATAAAGATATAGAACTAGATATCAATGAATTACCACAAAAAATTGGTCCTGATGGATTCATAAAAGAATTGTATCAAAATTTTCATGCTTCTTTTATATTTATTTGCTATCTTTTTAATTTTAAATGTATATTGAATTCATTAATACTCAACTTTTTCAATTTAATTAAAGTAAATTGTAGTGACTTTCCTTTGAGGACCACTGTAGCACCATTTCTTAGAAATTTTATCATATCTTTATAATTTTCTTGCACATAATTTTTTATTGTCTCTATGATTTAGTCTTTGACTTACTTAGTGTTTGGGATTTTACTGTTAAATCTCCTTTTTTATCTACGATTTTTATTTTTGGTACCTGAAATGATTACCATTTTATTGTTTTTTGCTCAGTAAAAGATGTATTTTGTTTTTCTACTTTTTACATTTATTTCAATTATCTCCAATGTACAAATTCATGTTTGTAAAAATTCCACTTTCAATGGTTCTCCATTGTCTCAAATATACAGTATAAACTCCTCAATGTGGTATTTAAATAAGGCACTAATCTGCACCCAGATTTCTAGGCTTCCCCAATCATAATCTTACCTTTAAAGGTTTTACATTTCAGTCAACTACAGGACTACGTTCTCAAATTTTATACTTGAGCACCTAACTCCATTAATTTTCATAAGCAATCCATTATATATTCTTTTCAATTTCTGTCTGTTAAATGCCTTTTCTCCTTTTCCATCATGGTCAGGTGCCATCTTCTTTAAAAAGTCTTTCTTGATCTCTTGGTTATTGCTTTATCTTTTTCCCCAAATTATCTTGTATTATTTTTACTCATGTGTATGTTCTTACCCTCCTTCACATTTCTCTAATTAAAAGCAACTTCCATGAGGGCAGGAACTGATTTGATTTTATCTCTGTATTCCAAAAGCTGATCTCAAAGTGTCTGACAATGAGGCACTTAATAAATGAATATAGGTATATATGTATATGGTGTAGGTATATGTATTTGTTATTTTTGTTGGTCAGTTGTGTCCTATTTTTCATGACCCCATTTGAGATTGTCTTGGCAAAGATGCTAGAGTGGTTTGCATTTCCTTCTCCAGCTCATTTTATAGATGAAGAAACTGAGACAAATAGGAGTAAGTGACTTGCCCAGAGTCACACAACTATTATGTGTCTAAGGCCTGATTTGAACTCAGTACTTCTGATTCCAGGACTTGCACTTTAGTCACTATACCACATAGTACCTACACACACACACACACATACACACACATTATACAAACAGATATATATATATATATATGTACTTATACACATATATAATTTCTTTCTTATAAATAATTAATTATTTGCATGCTATCTCTGCTATTAGAAGGTAAACTTGAAGGCAGAACTTATTTTATTATTTTCCTTTTATTTCCAGAGTTTGCAATGCTATAGGTTTTTAACAAACACTTGTCTACTAGAAGGCTTTTGTTAACTATGAGTTATGTCTATGAGAGTTTCATTTCATTTTAATTTGTAACCAAACTCACTAAATGGGCTTAAATCAGACCAACCATAACAAAGGCCTTGTTTTACTTTTTAAAAATTAAATGTTTTTTTCCAGTCAACAAAACAATGGGCTCATATCCCCTAAACCTTTTGACTACTTAATTGCAAGATACAAAAGATTTATATAGGGTACTATTTGTAAAAAACTCTGTAATGTTACTTTTTAAATTTTAATCCATCAAGCCTTCAATTCATGTCTAATTATTCACATAAAGATGCACTAGTTATAACATATGACTTATTAGTTATTGATATTCTACATATGGGTTAATATGACTAGAAAGCAGCAATTTATTTAAGGAAGATCCAGGGTAAGGATGTGTAAGGATGGGATTTGGCAAGGGGGATGGGACCAAAGGAGCCAGAGAAGGCAGTTGCTGACAGTTGAGAGCAGGGGGATTCTAGGAATTTTTCGGAGAAAGAAGCGAGGAGAAATTTTGGGGTGGAAGAAGGAGGAGGAGGACAACCCAGGTTGGATCCAGTCCTGAGGGCTTTCTGAGGATCTTTCTTTGGAAATTGAAACCCTGATTCCCTGATCAAAGCCATCCCATCACAACTCACTCATCAAGACTTCAACAATAGAGTCAGTTAAGTTTTGGACTCCATTTTGGGAATGATCTCTTAGTCTCCTTCTCCCATTACCCAACCTTGCCGAGAGACACCCTTTCAGTCAAAACTTACAATTATAGAAAAGGAGAGAAACAGAAAACTAGAAATAGAAACAGGAGAAGGGGCAGGGGAAGAATCTTAGGAGTTGGAACCCCAAAGGTTCTCTCCTAAGTGACAGACCCTATAGAAATAGAGAAGAGGGCACGCCAAAATCCCTCTGCCCTTCACCCCTTTCACCAATCCCTGAATTGTGAATAATAAAAGCCATTCATCAGTCAGATAGTGTTCCAGAGTGCCTGAGAGACAATGAAGGAGAGGGGAACCACAGCTTGATCTGGCTACCTCTATGGTGAAGCCATACATATGGTAACATCAGTATGAATTAGTGCAATGACATGGTAACCAAGGAAACTAATACAATCATAGTCTACATTAAGACAGATCCATGACATGCAGAACTAGGGAAGTCCTCATGTATATGACTGTAATCAGACCAGTTTGGGGTGAAATATTTCAATAAGGGGTACTTAAAATTTGAAAAGTGTATAAAGGAGGAGAATCAGTAGAATGAAGGGCTTCAACGTCTTGGCAAATGATGATAAGTTGAAGGAATTGTGGAAGTATAATATACAGAATAAAGAAATTAATGAAGATGTGAATTATTTTTAAAGAATTTTAGGGCTATCATGAGTTAGGAGGTTTTGTCTTATTTTCCTTCATCCCAAAGGATAGAACATGAAATAATGAATGGAAATTGCAGAGATTAATTTAAATTTGATGTGACAAAACTTTATCCCTCACTGAAGTTATTTGAGTAAAGAGAATTTGTCAGATAGCGTGTAATAGGCTCTCTTGCTTAGTTAGAGGTTGTATTCAATGGCTTCTGTGACTCTTTTCAACTCAAAAATTCTAGAATTCTTTTATTTTCTGTTACTAACTTATTAAAGCAAGCATATAACCTTCATTTTTATTAATAAAAATACAACTTGGCATATTCTGTAAAATATCTCATGCTGTTTTGCTTAACTATTTTCAGGAACTGATATTCTAGTACTATTTTCAAATTTAGTTTTGTTTTAGTCTTGTCAGACCACCTAACCAAAATTAATAAACAAAAAAAGAACAATCAAAATAGTATCATACATATAAAAAACACAGGGTCCTCTAAAGTCCTTGCCTTAGAATCTGCCCAAGGAATGGTCTCCCATTTTCTGAAGGAGGGCTAGAGAGGTGCTTGGCAAGTAGGACCTAATGAAAGGTCATTTATGTTTGTTTTAACCAAACTGATAGAAAGTCAAGAACTGAGTTCCCAGAAACATTGGAGACCTCATTATAGATCATGAAAAATCTTTGAATTCATGCAAAAAATTCTTTAAAAGAAACAAAACTAAGTTCCCAAATGCTTGTTGTGCTTAATCCTATCCAACTGTAAAAATTAACACATAAAAACATGACCTCTCTTCATGTAAGTGCAATTATGTGTATGAAAGAATGGTTGGAAAGAATCATGGAGGCCATCAGTACCCACCATTCTTGGCTCCTCCAAAGTAATCCCCCAAAATACTTATCCTAAATGGAGGGAAACAACACTGTCTCCTACAGCAGCCTGTTCTACTTTTTTTTTAAACCCTTACCTTCCATCTTGGAGACAATACTGTGTATTGGCTCCAAGGCAGAAGAGTGGTAAGGGTAGGCAATGGGGGTCAAGTGACTTGCCCAGGGTCACACAGCTGGGAAGTGTCTGAGGCCGGATTTGAACCTAGGACCTCCCTTCTCTAGATCTGGTTCTCAATCCACTGAGCTACCCAGCTGCCTGCCATGTAAGAGTAAATTGAGAGAAGTAGCACAAAGGGATTGTTGCATCCAATATGAATACATTTCTCCCCTGATAGATTATAAGTTTTCTGAGGGCAGGGAATATTTAAATTTTAACTTTTGTATTATCAGAATCTAACAGTTGTTTGGCATAAAGCAAGAGCTTAATAAATGCTGATCAACTGATTAATTGGTCATTGAAAGGGCCCTGGATTTGGGAGCCAGAAGATTTGTGTTTTAATTCTGAATTTCTTATTTATTATGTGACACTGTACACAGTAAAAAATTGATGGGATAGTAGAAATCCACTAGCCCAACCCACTCATTTTACTGAGATAAAATGAGACCCAGAAAAGCTACATGATTTGCCTAAGGTCAGACATTTATCATATCTTAGAGGCATGATACAAACAAGGTTTCATAGATGCCAATTACAGTCCCTTTCCAATGTCTCTTTCTTCTTCACTTCATCACTCTCAGTATCAGTTTCCTAATTTTCAAAATGTGTAAGTGGGACTAAATTATCTTTGAAGCCACTTCCAGCTCTTAAGATTTATCATTTATATAGTGGTGGATATTCTTTATATGATGTTTCCTTTTTCTCCTTTACATAAGTAATCTACTGCCTAAGTGGAAAGAGGGAAATCAGTTTTGTGTCCACATTCATCCTAAAAGGGATTCCTCATTCACCAGAATTAGATAGCATCCTATTTTGGATTTCCTTAGTGGTCTATGCATTCACTGTAGTGGGGAACCTTTTTATTTTGCTGATGATAAAGGTAGATAACCATCTATACACCCCCCATGTACTATTTCCTGGTGAACCTCTCCTTCATTGACACATGGTACTCCACTATCATTATTCATTAGACTTATTTCTTCAGAGAGTAGATTAATCTCTTTCAACAGTTGTGCTATGCAGTTCTATTTTTTCAAATTCTGGGAGGTGTTATGAGTAATTTATGAGGTAGGATAGAAATTTAAGATAGGTAGAAGGCAGGCTAAGGGCAAAATCTAGGCTGCCAGTCATGGACATTCTATAGAGAATGCAGGTGGAGAAGAGAGGAGAGAGTGAACTGGCAGGGCTGGAGAAAGGAGGTTTAGAGCTGTTGTCCAGCCAGCTGTAACTCTACAAGCTATGGATCTTTGGGATTTTGAAGAAGATTGGAGATACCATCTATTAAGACAAACCTAGGTAAAGGAGAAGAGTCTGCATCTGGTGGACAGCTTGCAGATAGCCTTCCCTCCCTAGTGTTCATTGGATTACTGGTGTAAGGATGGGGGATGGGACAAAAAGAGCCAGAAGAAGGCCGTTAGTGACAGTTATTGACAGTTGGGACCAGAGGGAATTCTGGGTAATTCTCCAGAGAAGGAAGGAGAAGGAGGAACTTCCAGCAGAGCACTGAGAGAGGGAGGAGGAGAATATCTCAGCTTGAATCCAGTCCTGAGGGCTTCCTGAGGATCTTTCTTTGGACATTGAAACCCCAATTGCCTGGTCAAAGGCATCCCATTGCATCTCAACCAGCAAGACTTCAATCATAGAGTCAGCTAAGTTTGGGACTCCATTTTGGGAACAATCTCTCAGTCTCCTTCTCCCATTACCCAACCTTTCTGAGAGACCCTTTCCTGTTTGTCTTGCAATTATAGAAAAGAATAGAAATAGAAATAGAAATAGAAACTGAAGGAGAAGAGGTGAGGGGAGACACTGAGGAGTGGGAACCTCAAAGGTTCCTACCCAAGTGATGGACCTCATAGAAATAGAGAAGAGGGCACCCCTAAATCCCTCTGCCCTTCACCCCTTTCCCCAATCCCTGAATTGTGATTAATAAAAGATATTCATTAGTCAGATAGTATTCCAGAGTTCCTGAGAGACAATGAGGGGGAGGGGAATCACAGCTTGGTCTGGCTGCCTCCATCTTGGAGCCAGACTACACCCTGGGAAGTTGACTGACTTGGGGGGAAGCTTGCATGAACCTTGCCCTCATTCAGAATTGGAATGGGGTACCCAATACCTCATCTTATAGTGAATCCTCATCCCCAACTCCTGTGGGGTGGCATGACCACCCACTTTCGGGGTGATACCCCTTTAAAGTCTCAGAGTGTATATATGGCAGGAGGGGAGAGCTAGAAGAGAGTCTCACCTCATAGACTCTCTCTCTCTCTCTCTCTCTCTCTCTCTCTCTCTCTCTCTCTCTCNCTCTCTCTCTCTCTCTCTCTCTCTCTCTCTCTCTCTCTCTCTCTCTCTCTCTCTCTCTCCCCACCTTCTATCATAATATTGGTCATCTGGCTCTTATTATTTTTATACTGGCTGAACAAGGATTTGGGTCCTCTACTCTGAAGTCATCAAAGGATCATCCTGGACCAGTTGTGAGAATCCCAATATCCCAGCCCTCTCTAGCCTTCAGCCAAAGTTGCCTGATTGAATTTAGTTTAGTAGAGAAGCAGAAAGCCAGCTCAATCCTTAGGATTCTATTTGACAGTTGGCTATTCCCTGAGTTTTAGGTATACCTCACCCAGTTCCCTAATCCTGAAAACATTAAACTGATTTTGTTTACTTTCTGTGTCTTCCTCTACCCCAAAGAAAGAGCTCACTGTTAGATATCTTCCAAAACCTGAGTTTCTTTGGCTAGGCTGGTGACCAGGAAACTGTCAACTGCCATTGCCAACCTGAGTGTGTACTTTTCCCATTACCCATTTCCCACATCCCTTGTGAAGGTTATCTTGGGTGTCTTACCACTAGTGGGTTTGTGGGAGTGGTACCTTTTGTATTTAACACCCTTGTGTGTACTTGTTAATCCCATTTACCTATTTCAGAGGTAGTGAATTTTTCTCTATATATTCATGTTCTATGATTGCAACTTGGCCATTACTTTCCTTTTTCTCTATGCCACCATAATGAATAGGAAAATATGTGCCCTTCTAGCTGGAAGCACATAGTTCACTGATGCCTTTTTTGCTGTTGTCCAGACTACCCTGACCTTCAGTCTTCCCTATAAAGGTACAACTAAATTTAGAGTTACCTCTGGGATGTATCATCCATTCTCAAGATGGCATGTGCAGACGCCTCAACCAAAGAGACAGTAATATTTGTCAACATTAGAGTTGTGACCTCTAGTTTTTTTCTCCTGATTTTCCTTTCCTTTGTCCATTTTATCTTGGAGATCAGCACAGCAGAGGGTACACAAAACCTTTTAGGCCCTCACCTCCCACTACATTGTGGTCCTAAGCTTCTTTGGACCTTGTCTTTTCATTTACCTGAGGCCAAGCTTCAAAGATGCTTTTGATGAAATTATAACTGATTTCTATACTGTGTTCATACCTCTTCTGAAATGAAGAACCATGAGGTGAAGACAGCTCTGCCCAGAATATAACACAGAGATTTTTGTCAGAGGAAATAGACATTGGAAATAGATGGGAAGATCAGGTTAATATTTTGTATTTTCTTCACACACACACAAATTACTACTTCCTTAACTCATATGTTTCTTCACTTAAGAAGAATCATCTTCATTGGAATATTTATAAAAGTCTTAACTTGTATACTTTTGATTAAAAACAAGAACATAAGGAAGGTGATTAAGACTGAGGATTTATGAAATACTACTTAAGATGGAAATGGTGTTAAAATATACCAAATTCAATAAAACTATGGGAGGCCAACAATTTTTAAGAAAATGTATTTCAAGTGTCCCCTCTCAACCCTCCTACAGCTTAGTCTTTGATCACCTGATAATTTACCTCTCTAGAGAAATCCAGGCTAAACCCTACACTGTATCAGGAATCTGTTGTAAAGTAATTGTGAATGAGAAATCTTTATAATTGACAGAGATATGGGATTCTCTTCAAGGATAGATGACTAAGAAGCAAAAAAAAAATCACCCAGAACACTGAAGATATTCTTGCTATAGGAAATAAGGGGTGCCCCCTTTCTATGTACAGTGAAATATTTGGAAGATTATTCAACTGAATGGAGGTAGAGATAATTAGCTTGGAAATGAACCTGGAGGACACACTATTTTTACGTCCTCGTTTAGTTTGGCTTAGGGAAATGAGCCATCTCTGTGGTAATATATCCATCTCTTCTTTTTTCAAAGAATTATGCAATATTGGCCTGACAAAGGACATCAAAGATTATATAATCCAAATCAAGAAAGGAAAAGAATCTTTTTTAAGCTCATGTGAGGAATAATGACTGCTTTTGCATGAAGGCCTCTAGTAAAGGGAAATAACCAAGTCTTTATGGAGACAGAGGTGAGGGTCGAAGGTTATCCATGTCCCAGATATCTGAATAGTAACCAAGATTGTTACAGCTCCATACTCTTCTTGGCTTGGGTACTCTCAAAAAGTAGTCTGACATTTGATTCTCTGGCACTTCCTACATAAGATTCATAATTCCTAGACATATCTTGCCAGCCCAGCATATCTATTTTGCCTTCTTTGTTCCAGAAATTCCTATTGTCCTCTTTGATATTGTAATGGTGGGACACCAGGGATATTAACTATTATTAAAATGTAATCTAAATTGTTTGTGGGTTCACACTGGGTTGAAGGAGAGACAGGACCAACCAGGATAGGGAGACCAGGGTTTACTACCAAGCTGGTAACTGTCACAGGAATGGCAGTTAGGCCCAACAGTCACTCAGCCCTCCTAGGCTAGGGTCTATGGAACCAGCAGGCAAAAGGTAAAAGTTTATAACAGTTTTATTGAGGGAAATAATAATGAAGGATGGGAATAAGGGATTCTATATTTACAACCTAAGGGCCAACCACAGGGGCAAGGGAAGGACTTGACTATACTATTCTATTGACCTATCAAGTCACAGGGAAAGCTCCTCCAAACCTGGTTCCAGCCAGGTTTGGTCAGCTCAGCTAAAGGGCCTGAAGATGGCTTTCAATTGGGGTCTCACGGTAAATCCAAAGGTGGTCACAGGATGCCAAGAGCCAACTCTACCAAGACAGGTGATCCAAGGTACCCAGGTAGGGAGAGTGAGTTTGCAATGCTGTCCACCAGATCACAAACCAGTTCCCCACTTGGTGCTGCTCTGCAGGTCTGTTGTCCACTGCTGAAAGCCTCCACCTCTCAGGATCCCAGGGAATCTGGATGCAGTTTTTCCCTAACTCTGAGATCTTCCAGGGTTAGCAACAGTTATGTCCAACCACTAATGGAGTCTCTCTCAGAGTCCAAGCCCCACTTCCTGCTCCTTCATCCATCTTGGAATCCTCCAGCCCTTTCTGCTAGGTCTCACACTAATACTAAATTAATCTTCCTCACAACAATACCACAAAATTTGCAACTTATACAGGACATTTTAGTTTAATTCATTTCAACCAAAAATTAAGCGCTTACTATGTAACTCTGATAGGTACTAGTGTTGATACAAAGGTTTTTCTTGATTCATATACTTATGATAAGGGGCAAAAGTATACTATATGGTTCACTTTTTTGGCTTATAGCTCCCCACAAGAAAATATAGGAAATTATCTAGCATCATCCTGTGTACTCATATTAAGACTGTTCACAAAGTTGTGAAAGCTATAAAGAGTGGTGATAGAATACTATTGTCCTATAAGAAATGATGAGCAAGATGACTTCAGAAAAAGCTGGAAAGACCTATATGAACTGGTGAAAAGAGAAATAAGTAGAATCAGGAGAACGTTGTACACAATAACAGCAATATTGAATGATGATCAACTGTGGAAGACTTAGCTACTGCCAACAATATTGTGATCCAGGACAATCCTGAGGGACATAGGACAAAGAACACTATCTACCTCCAGGAAAAAAAAATGTTGGAGTCAGACTACAGATCAAAGCACACTATTTTACACATTGGTTTATTTATGTCTTTATTTTTGGGTTTTGTTTTTATATGAGTATTCTTTTACAACAATGACCAATATGGAAGTATGGTTTGCACGATAATACATGATAACACAGATCAAATTACTTTTCATCTCTGGGAGGGGGAGGAAGGGAGGAAAGGAGACAATTTGGATCTTATAATTTTCAAAAATGTGTGTTAAAGGGGGCAGCTGGGTAGTTCAGTGGATTGAGAGCCAGGCCTAGAGACAGGAGGTCCTAGGTTCAAATCTGGCCTCAGACACTTCCCAGCTGTGTGACCCTGGGCAAGTCACTTGACCCCCATTGCCTACCCTTACCAATATTCCACCTATAAGTCAATACACAGAAGTTAAGGGTTTAAAATTAAAAAATATATATTTCAAAAAAAATGTGTGTTAAAAACTATTACTTGTAATTGGAAAGTTTTAAAGAAAGCTAGAAATGGAAAGAAACAATAAAATAAATCATGCATGTGTGTGTCTCTGACAAAAGTCCCCCTCCCCTTAGCCCAGATGATTGTTCCTATCTTTTTTCTGTTCATGTTATCTTCCCCTTTCCGGAGGAGTGGTTCTAGTGGAGTAGCCTTGTCTCATATTCTTCAATGTGCTAGTCAAATGCCATCAGGTGTACTTTGGGAAAAATAATGAGTTCTGTTTTGAACATAAAATTTTGAGGTGTCAGAATACACCCAGAAATAATACTAGAGGCATTGCTTGAAAGAACTAGGAGATATGCTAATTTCATAACTGTTTTTAATTGAAGGTAAAAACTTTAGAAGGCAAAGGAGCATATGGAAAATTTAATAACCAGTTAAGAATATATTATTGGAGAAAAGAATGTGTCTGTATGCACCACGGCTTCAGATGTAAGAATGAATGTCTGGTAGTAAGAGCTATACATTTGACGACAGAATTGAAATCCAAGAATAGCTAAAAAGACTAAACCCATAGGCTCAAAAAAATATAAAAATGAAAAAACAAAGCAAAAAATATGAAATAAAATAGGAATAAAAATGCCATGGGAAATAACTGAGAGTTGGAGAGTTTGAAGGTTCCAGAGAAAATTAAGGATTATGACAGATAACTTAGAGGAAAAGATGAAGCTAAAATGTTACTTTTAGATAAAGGAATTTAACAGCTTATGAATATGAAAATAGAACATTGCCAAGAGGTAGAGGAAAAATTAGGGGAAAAAATGAGAGTAATGCAAGAAAATCCTGAAAAAAGATTTAGCAGCTCGGTAAAAAGGACACAAGAAATACTGAAGAAAATTATTTCTCAAAAAATATTCTAGCCCAACTTGTAAAAGAAATATAAAAAACTAATAAAGTGAACTCTTTAAAAAGCAGAATAGGTCAAAAGAAATAAAGATAGGCAAAATTTCACTGAAGAGATGAACTTCTTAAAAAGAAGAATTAGTCATATAAAAAAGGAGGTCTAAAAAATCACTGCAGAAAATAATTCCTTGAAAATTAGAATTGGGCTAGTGCAAGCTAATGACTCCCTGGAGTATTAAGAAATAATAAAACAAAGTCAGAACAATGAAAAAAGAGAATAACAAAGAGAATAACTCATTGGAAAAATTGGTGACATGGAAAATAATTTGAGTAAAGATAATTTAGGAATTATTGAATGGCCTGGATGCCATGAACTAAAACAGAGCTTAGATAGCATATTTCAGACAATTTTAAAGGAAAACTATCCTTATATCTTCCATCTATAAACTTCTAAAAGATACCCAAATTAAAACTCTCCAAAATATTGTAAGCAAATTCCATAGCTCCCATGTCAAGGAGAAAAATTTCAAGCAGCCAGAAAGAAATAATTCAAATATTGTGGAGCCATGATTACATAAGGTTTAGTTGGTTTTGCATTACAGAAGCAGGGAGTATGGAAATGATATATTGGAAGGTAAAAGGGTTAGGATTGTGACCTAGAATAACCTACCAAGCAAAACTGAGTATAATGCTTTAGGAAAAATATGAAAATTTAATGAAAGAGGACTCTCAAGTATTCTTGATGAAGAGAGTGGAATGGAAAATCTTATTTTTATATACAAAACTCAAGAAAAGCATAAAAATGTAATTATGAAAGAAATAGTAAGGGATTCAATTCATATTTCTAGTTGGGACAATGATAATTATAACTTCTAAGAATTTTATCATTATTAGGGAAGGTAGAAGCATTCTACATATAAATATGATGTGAGAAAGAATAAATTTTGTCGAGGTGCTGTAGAAAATGGATAAGCAAGAAAGATGGATGCCTTGCAAGAAGTGAAAGGAAGAATGAGGAAAATTTTTTATTTAAGTAGTATCCAGTGAAAATTCTCAGCTTCCTTTATAACCCAATTTTTTATAAATATAAGAATTTGATACAGGTTCTTTTTTGTCTTTTTAAAATTAAAAACAAAACCAACAAAGCAAACTTCCCTTTCTTGTTAGGCAAATTGGAACCCAGAGTTTAGTTCCTCTCTCAGATGCTCTTATATGGACCTAGTAGGCATTCATTCCAAAGTTATTTCCTCATGAACAAATTTCCCAGAAGACCAATGTACAGGAATTTTCAGGGTAATCCAGGCCTCATATATCACTGGTTGGTCTTTGCCTTTTCTAGGATAATTTCAGATATTATGACACGGATGATACAAGTGACTTAAATCTCTTTCTGCTCTCTTTCACATACTCATTAATATGGAAGTTGTGGGTGTGTGTCTCCCCAACTTCACACTTGGAATTATAAAGTACATAGCTCACTTCTGCCATCCTTCAGACTGATTAACCTGTGGATACAGGATCTCCAAAGGCATGACAAGCTAAAATATCTTAGAACGATTCAGAAGGAAAGAATTCATAGGCACCCCAGAGCCAAGGACCATTATCCCAGTTTATTCCTCTGTGTGAATGACAACTTTATTTATTGATTACAAAAATCATGATTTTTAAAAAAAAAATTCCCTGCCCTTCAATTTTTTCCCATTGTTAAGATAAAATTTTGCGGTCATGTAGACCTTCAGCTTTCTATATTACCTCGGGTCTGAAGTTTTTGCATGTGGAGATACCAAAGCATACCTGAGCTGCTAGATTGTGGAGTGAGTTGAATGCTGGGCTTGGAGTTAGTTGGATCTGAGTTTATATCCTGCCTACATAATTACTGTGTGATCTTGGAAAAGTTGCTTAAACTCTCTTAGCTTAAATTTCCTAATATGTAAAGAGGAAATAATACACACACATATACATATATAAAGTAGGTATTTATATACATATATAAATTTAAAATAGTTCCATTATTTTTATTACTTTCCTTTTAAATGTAAGGCCTTTTTTTGTTGTCATTTTTCAGTCATATCTGACTCTTTGTACTTTATTTAGGGTTTTCTCAGCAAAGATATCACAATACTTTGCCATTTCCTTCTCCAGATCATTTTACAAATGAGGAAATGAGAAAAATAGGGTTAAGAGATTAGGCCAGGGTCACATAGCTAATAAATATCTGAGGCCAGATTTTAACTTAAAAAGTTGAGCCTCTCCAACTCCAGGCTGGGTGCTCCATCCACTGTACCACCTACCTGCCCACCCCACTTCTCCCTACTGCAAACATTAACATTCTAGTTCATTGAGTTTGTTCACATTCCTTGCTTCCCTCCAGAAGCTTCTGGGTACTTCTGACATACACATATGTATGTATTGTATATGTATGTATATGTATGTAAGTATGTATTCCTGATGAAATTATATATATATATGTATGTGAATGTATGTATTCCTAATGAAAAGAACAAAGATGAATAGAAAATCTGATTTTCAAATACAAGACTCAAGAGAAGTATATAAAATTTTAAAGCATAAATATTTTGACAGACCACTTTGCAAATATTTTAGTAATCTAGACAATGAAAATTCTGGCTATCAAAAGGAAACCAAAAGGGGTCTGGAAAAAAAATCTCTATTATCTAGATCCCTATCCATATCTTATGTATATCTATGTGTGTACAAATGCACATATGTGTATATTACATATGTATATGTAATGTTTTGAAGAAAATATAGATGTGATTGACCCATCTCTCCTCTATTGTCTACTTCCTTTTAGAAAAAACTCCTCTTTTCTGTAGCCTAAGCAGAGCTGTCTTCACTTCCTTGTTCCTCAATGTGTATACCAGAGGGTTTAGCATAGGTGTGAACACAATGTAAAAAATAGCCGCAATTCCATTCACAGCATCTTTGGAGCCTGGTCTCAGGTATATGAAAAGACCTGGGCCAAAGAAGCAGAGGACCACAATGCAGTGGGAGGCACAGGTCTGGAATGCTTTGTATCTGCCCTCTGCTGTGCTGATCTTCAGGATAGCATGGACAATAGATACATAGGAAAGGAAAATTAGAAAGAAACAGCCAATGGTCAGTACTCCAATGTTGACAAAGATAATCATCTCATTGACTGAGGTGTCTGCACAAGCCAATTTGAGAATGGGAGGTGCATCACAGAAATAATGTTGAATCTGGTTGGGTCCACAATATGGAAGACGAAAGGTCAAGGTAGTCTGGAGAGCAGCAAGAAGGCCACCAGTGAGCCATGTACCCCCAGCTAGAAGGGCACAATTTTTCCCACTCATCATGGTGGCATAACGCAGAGGGAAAGTGATAGCTATGAAGCGGTCGTAGGACATGACTGTGTAGAGAAAACACTCAGTGCCCCCAAGAGTGTGAAAAAAATAGAGCTGAGCTGCACAACTGTGGAAAGAAATGGCTCCACCATTTGGAGAAAGGAGACCCATGAGAATCTTGGGCACAGTGACAGTGGAGGAACATATGTCAATGATGGAAAGGTTAGCCAGGAAATAGTACATTGGGGTACGGAGGTGGGAGTCTACTTTAATCACCAGCAAGATGAGGAGGTTTCCCACCAAAGTGAGTGCATAGACCACTAAGAATATTCCAAATAGGGTAGTTTTTAATTCAGGTGGATGAGGAATTCCCATGAGGATGAATGTGGTAACAAAGCTCTGATTTTTCCCTTCCATTTAAACAGTGAATTTCTTACCTAAAGGAGAAGAAAGAAGCATTATTCTAAAAAGGATTTAGCACCATATCAATTCATGGACATTAGAGGTAGACCCCAGAGGTTATTTATCCAATTTCCTCATTTTTCAAATTAAGAAACAGAGGCTGAGTGGTGCAGAGTGGAAGGGAGTTGCACTCAAAAGGTACTGGATTTGGTATTTAAGGAAATATGTTGAAATCCTGGCTCTAAAACTTGATAAATATTAAAAGATCAGTTAGCCTGTCTGGATCTCAATATTTCCCTATATACAATTGAATGGGTAAGATAGACTATTACTAATATCTACCACCCACACTATCAAAATCCTTTTGGTGATTGTCTATAGACCTCCTTCTCCATCCCTTACCCCACCCTGGGTCACTCTCCTTCCATCCTCAATGAGTTTAATTTGAGGTTTAAAATTATTATTCTCTCCACCCTAAGTCCTGTCCTCATACTAGGAGACTTCAACATACATATTGATTCTCCTTCAAATGTCCTAATTCTCATTTCCTCATTCTACTAACTTCCCACAAGCTATTCCATCTCAATCCCATCTCAATCATCCCATCTCAATCACACATAAAGATGGTGATAACCTGGATCTTGCCATGACTGACAAATATACCTCTGTGTTACAGAATTCTAAAATCACCCTATCCTACCATAATCTGTTGTCTTTTCAGCTCTTCCTCTGCATTCTCTCACGTAAGCCTATTCATTATACACAACATGACCTCCAATCCATTGGCTCCTCAATTCCCTCCCAGGCTATTTCCTTTGCATTAGCCACTCCCTCCTCTTCTCCTCATCTTGATTCCTTGGTGAACCACTTGAATTCCATAACATCTTTCTCTCTTGAGTCCTAGTTCTTTTATTATATTGCCATTCATGCCCAGCCAAGTTAGAGCTTTAGACCTCTCCCATTTTTGCTCCTACTTTTATGCTGATGAATGAAGGTTGATAAAGTCACATTACCATTCTATGTCTACAATACATTTCTGCTACATAACCTCAACTTGGCCCTCACTGCTGCTAGGCGCTATTGTATCTCCCTTAATGACCTTCTCTTGACAGTGGCTCTTCCAAACATTTTCTGCTTCCTCAGACTTTCCATAGCTCCTCCTCCACCATTCTTTAACCTCTCTTAATTCCAGTGCCTTTCACTTAAAAATTATTTTCTATTTATTGCATACATAGTTTCTTTTATATATATATTTGCTTGCATGTTGTCCCTGCCATTAGATTCCTTAAGGTCAGAGATTTCCTCTTGTCTCCTTCTGTATCTTCAACACTTAGCACAGTTCATGGTACATAGTAGGCACTTAATAAATGTTTATGGATTGATTGATTCTACACTCCTTTTCAATTCTTAGCATACATAATTTCACGCCATAAACAAGAGATCTTGATTTCAAGCACAGGTGGTCTGATATCAAATCCAATGCTTTTTCCATTTTCGATTGATTTGATAAAGGTTTATTAAGCTTTTATTATATACCAGGAACTGTGCTGAATTATGTTAATACAAAGTTAAAAGTTAAATATTTCTGCCCTGAAGAAGGGGGAGTATTTATCTGGTAGATAGAGTGTATCCATAGAAAAATTATGTATTCTATTTCCTCCCCTTACTTGCACTCATAGGTTGAAGTCCCACTGGGTAGACACTATCTTGGAAATCTAGAAGTTATGATGCAATACTATCCTTTGGTTTGGAGTAGCAATTCTGTTAGGTGAAATTTGTTTCTGTTAATATTGATCTAGTTGACTTAACTCTCAAAAAAGTTGTAGAATAAGAAGAGTTGATATTTGACATTCTTCCAGAAAAATAGGTATACACCCTCACACAAATAGTCTGAGAGGGAGAGTAAGCAGAGACTTAAAGTGTTATTTGGGGGGCAGTTAGAAGGCTCAATAAATTATAAGCCAGACCTAGAGAGCCTGACTTAACCCCCATTTCCTAGTCCTTATTAGTCTTCTGACTAGGATTATACACATTATTGATTCTAAGAGGTAAGGTAAGCCTTTTAATTTTTTCTAAGTGCCATCATTGTAAGGCATACCTTTTAGAAACACACAAACCAAGGGGAAACTCACAATTCCTGGAACTAGAAGTCCTTTATCCTCTAGAATTCTCATGGAGCTCTACGTGGGTGTAATTTTCCTCTTTCAAGGTTGTTCAACTGGGTTCCAATGATCTGCCCCTCTTTTAGATTCATAGCTGTTACTTCTCTCTGCCATCAGATGTCACACGCTATGAAGTTGTCTCCTTGTTCAAAGATGGTTTTCCCATATTCATTTGTTATTGTTGATTCTCTCCACCCCGATGTATAAAATTCTTTTGCTCTTAATCACTGCCAACCAAAGGACACTGCAATTGTTCCTAAGAGGCCTCTTATGGCCACTGAACCTTTCAAAACATCACAAAGTCAACTATGGGTATTTAAATTTTATGATGTTCATTTAACTAATATAAAGACCAAACAAACAGCAATATATGGGGCAATGTGTTCGTGGTCACATGAAGCATAGACAGGAGACAGAACAACTAGCTAACCTCAAGTATAAAAGTCAAATTGAAATAATATTCACATTCCATAACAAGAAAAGAAGACTTGTTAAGTTCAGTAGCTTATTCTTATATAGCCTTTGAATCATCTATTCTTCTTGTTCAGCAGTCAATTGGAGAAGTAATAAATTACATAATAAATAAAATCATGAACCTGAAGTCAAAAAGAGCTGAGTTCAAATCCACTCTTAGATGGTTACTAGCTCTGTGACTCTGAGCAAGTCATATAACCTCTATCTTCTTCAACTATAAAATATAATTAATAATAATGCCAAACCTGTAACCTTATTGAAAAGATCAAATAGAATCAGAATTGTAAAATCATTGGCACTGTAACCTGACACATATTAGGAACTTAATAAAGTCTGCTTCCTTTCTTTCTTCCTTCATCATTATCACATAGTAAAAGCATGACTAGAAGTTGGCTTATACCAAGTTTCCACATTATTCACTAGATCCAGTCTTAGAATATAAGTTTATACCAATGGCAGGACACTATGCTAATTCCCCCACAATTCACTAGTACACACAGAAGCCATGCAAGGTTTTGCTGGGGAAAAAACTAAAGGCTGGAGGAAATAAGGAAAAATCATATAGAAGACAGTATTTTGTTTGAGATTTTATAGAAACTAGAAATTCTAAGAACAGTGGTAAGGAAGGAATTAATTCTAGGAATGGGAGAAAATCAATACAATACAACTAAGACAAAGACTGGAGTGTCATAGGCATGTATTCATTGGAAGGCCAGTTTGGTTGGAAAAATAGTGTCTAAATGAAATATGCAGTTTATTTGGGACAGGTATTCCAGGACCTAAAATTCCAAACAAAGGGAGTAATATGGAAATACTTTGTTTTAGGAAAATCACTCTGGAACCTGAGAAATATGTTTTGGAAACAAATAGAAAGCAATTATAATAGTCTATGTGAAGTGCAATGAAGGATGGATGCAAGAGATTTTATAAAGATAGGAATAATACCGCACCCCCATGGAAGAAGATAGGACTCAATATTGGAGAAAGGACAGCACCTTTATAGACAGCTATGTACAGTCAGAATTAAATCAAAGTAAGAAAAATCTCATGTTCAATTTCCTTTGCCACATAAATTCAGAATAGAGTGAAATCAGAATCTAATGTTGAGCAAGTTTTTCAGCAGGATTATCCTTCCAGGGCTTCAGATGGGTTTCCTCTTTATAAATCTCCCCTAAGAAATGATCTGTTTCTCACAGTTGCCTACAGAATGTCAGAATAATTTTTTTTACTTCATTGTCTATATATTTTTAAACTTCCTAGAAAAGAAAGTTTTTGTCCTTATGATCTGAGACCTGTTGATTCCATGTCTCCCCTCAATGTCTGGTGGACAGCTAAGCATAATAATCAGAACTATAATTTCTTTCTTACCATATCATATTCTGACCTTAACTCATTTCTAGGTCTCTAAGACCCCAAATATGAGTAGAGGGTGAATGTTCAGCTCTTTCACTAATGTTCAGGGGAGGGAACAATTACCAAAATCCCTTCAAATTCCCATCTCCACCTTTGGGGGTTAATCATCCCTACCATCCTGAATTGAAGCATACATCACTTATTCTTTCCAAATTCTAACTTCCTCTCAACCATGGGGAAGTTACCCAGCTGTGTGACCCTGGGCAAGTCATTTGTTCCCCATTGCCTACCCTTACCACTCTTCTGCCTTGGAGCCAATACAGAGTATTGATTCAAAGACAGAAGGTAAGGGTTTAAAAAAAAGTCATGGGAAAGTTGTAAAATGACAGAATCTTTGCTTCTGTGGCTTTAGACATCATTTAGTTGAATATTAATATTTTTGTAGACACATTAATTGGCAACACAAAGAAATAATTGAATTGTTAGGAGCCTAATACTGAGATAAATTTAGCAGCCTAAAATGTTAGTGGGGGAGCCAGAACAGCGTCAATCACAAAGTCTCTTTATAACTTAACCCTCTTTTTGCTTAACACTATTAAGGAATATACTAAATTCCATATTAGCTTTCAAGATCCATGTGTCAATATTGGTAAACTTCATGTAGGATAAGACATTTGAGTCAAGAGACAATGATGTTAAACCTGTCTTTTTTGAAGAAAAATAAAGCAACAGAGAAGAGTCAGATTAAATGCCCAAATAAATTACTATTATCTCCAAGAAGCATAGGCATATAGATCTTTGAGATTTGGGTTAAAATGTATATTTTTAACTACTAGAGAGAGAAAAATATTCAAAAAATAGTTTAGTGATATGAACATCAGAATCATTAATCATTGACTTTATCATGGCCCTTGGCTTTTCAATAGTTAATTCAATGTATCTCTAATAAAAGCTTTTCTCTAGAAAGGTAGACCAAGGATCTTCATGAATGTTTCTTTGGAATAAGCTGTAAACCTTTTTGTGGTGGTAAATTTACAAAGTAGATGGAGAAAGTAACTGAGGCAAACAGTACAAAGGACCTTGGTCCAAACCCTACTCATTGATAGAGGGCACAGGTAATTCAGTTGTCCAAGAGCCGTGGAAACCAAACCAAGCAGAGTGTGGACTTTTAAATTTGTATATATTTATATTTTCTTAAGCTTTCTAGCGGGAATATTTCGAATTACACTTATTGATATAGTGCATGATAGTAATTGCCTCCTCATTGTTCTCAGTGGGCCCACAAATACAAGCCCTCATGTGCTTCTCTCCTCTTCCCTAAAAGGATTTTTCCCTAAAAAGGAAAAAGAGGTGAAACTTGTGTAATAAAAAGGCATTATAAGCATGATTGCTTCCATTTTATAAATAAAGATTCCAGAACTCTGAAAGGTTAAGAACATATGTAGGAATCTTATTCACTGAGACAAGTGCTCAAGGCTTATTATGATCCTGATTTCAGTAATCCTTTCATTATATTCTGCTCTAAATTCAAAGAAAATAAAAAAAGAAGGAAAATGGGATCAAGGACTCACCAGACTCCCAATCTGAAAGTCTGAGATGAGACAATAACAGCTTTATTTTGCCTAAGATTTCTGTAATTTTTTGATATTGATGCACCCATTTATTTTTGGCATCCTTAAATGAATCATTGAGAATTACATCAGGCACAGTAGAACACTAATTTTTCCAAATTTTGTCTGAAGGTTTTTGTAGTTTCATAGACCTCCCTGGTTGATGAAGCGTTTCTATTAATAGTGGACTTTGGGCCAAGGGTGCAAGATAATTGACGTATAAATTGTGCTAAAGTTTAATATCCAATCAGATAACTATATCTGTATATAAAATGAAGGAAAGGAAACAAACTTCACAGTTCGTGCCTCTTTCTGGTAGTCAAAAGTTATCTACTCCCCCCACCAATCTTCATTATTCATCAACTGATGAAAATATTATGCCCAAGAGGCAATTAAAAGAGTTTGGACAATATCAATTCCTCAGTGGAAAAGGACACTTTATGGAAGATGTCATATATAAGACTATAAGTGATATCACAATCCAGAAAAATGGGTTCTCTGATAGTGGGAGACACTTTAAATTGCAAAAAGGGCCCCAAGAGATTTGTTTACTCTAAATCCCTGTGCTCCATCACTTAGATGGTGAAGAAAAGAATAAACAATTGAAAATTTGTTTTTAAGAGCTCATAGTGGTATAGTCTACATTTGTTTCACCATCTTTTCATAAACAGTATTTGGTTGAAGAGAGTTCATCTTTCTTGGTGCTGGACATTGTCATCTGCAAAGAACATTTAGGAACATAGTTTTATTTCTTTTAAAGAATTTACCGCATGAATTCAAAAATGGTCCCCATCCCACAGGGTAGTTTACAATATCTCTTGGAACTCATTCTTTACTTTCTGAAAGATTTTTACCAAATTATTTTTAAATGCTCATATTTTAGGTCCTACCTGCTGGGAACTCCTGTAACTTCTTTGCAGAACATGGGAGAGGATTGCCAAAACAAGTTTCAAGAGAAGGAGTGATGAGGAGCTTCTGAGAATTCAACACTGAATTTTTCTTTATGCTTTTTCCTATTTTTCCTTTTCCTTATTAAGTTAGTCAGATTTCTTTAGATGAAAGAGACAAAAAAAATAAAAGAAAATTTAGAATAGAATGCTGAGAACAGTTGAGCAAAATGGCATAAAAGAGTCTTAAACTAGGAAAAACTGAAGAATAACACTTGCAACATTTACCAATCAAAAGAAAAAAGAAAATTATGTACTTGGATAATAAAGTCAATATCACAAAATTGTGAAATTATAGAATTTCAGATTTGGAAGTGACCTCAGAAAGCATTGAATGCAACCTATATCTGAACAAGAGCCCCTACTACAACCTATTTAATATATGATCATTTCCTTACAGGACTTCAGTGAGGAGAGGAAGCACACTACCTTCCCAAACAGAAGTTTTCCTTATGTCTACCCTCAATATATTTCTTTTCATCTTATGCCCATTGCTCCAATTTCTACCCTTTGAGACCAAGCATAATAAGACAAATCCCCTGAGGCATGATAGACCTTAATATTCTTGAAAACACCTACCATGTCCTCATTAATCCTTCCATTCTTTAATTATATCTCCCTTCCTTCTTTCCTTGCCTCCTTCCTCCCTCCCTCTGTCCCTGTCTCTTTCTCTCTTTATTAGTCTTTCTTTCTTTCTTTCTTTCTTTCTTTCTTTCTTTCTTTCTTTCTTTCTTTCTTTCTTTCTCTCTCTCTCTCTTTCTTCTTGTCTTTCTGTCTACCTTCTTTCTTAGAACTGATAACAGGAGTTTAGTAGAAGCCTCAGGGAATGATGTCATCAATAGACAGGAGTCTTTATTATTGCAGAAAATAATAATACTAGTAACAGCAATTGATTATAATAAAATATGTTTATTAGTTTATTTGATTCCTACAAAATCCCACAATGTAACTGTAGTTAATTTTTCAGGAATTCATCATATGCCTGTTTTAAAAAGCTAATCTTTCGATTATTTTACATCAATTATTAGGCTCGGTTTTGTAGGATATACATTTTTTTTGGTTGCAACTAGACCCTTTTTGCTTTTCTGAATATCCTATTTCATTCTTTCCCTTGTTTTCTCAAGACTCTTATAATTCTGGGCTATTTGAATTGGCATTCCCTAATACTGTATCTTTCTCCTCACAACTTGAAGCATTTGTGGTTTGTTATTAAAATTATGAAACTGATCTGCCTTGTGCCTTGTAATTACAAGCATGAATTTCTTTTATATTGATCTATACTCACAACTAATTAATGCTTTATTGTCTTTATTCAAACCTCTGGACAATTTGCTTATATTATTTCCTGGTGTATGTTATAAAAGTTTTTTAAATATATTTTGAGACTCCTATGAATATTGTTATATACACATATGTCATGTTTTGTGGGTTACCTTGATTATGTATATGGCTTGTGTTCAAGATGCTTCTTTTTAATTTTCTTCTGTCAAATTTTTTCTCACTTCCATATATTTTTTTCTTTAAATATACCTTTTTTTCTTATGCTTCTGTTTCATTGGAGGGAATATCCATCATATATTCAACATATTATACGTTTACTGTTTGGTTCATTGTTTGCTTTGAGAACTCTTATTTCCTGCTTTATATATACATATATATCTTAATATCTTTTTCATCAGTTTAATTAACTTCTGAAACATCTGTGGGTGTTGTAATATAATTTTGCTATGGAAAATGGAGAACAGAGGTAGCTCAGTGGATTGAGAATCAGGCCTAGAGATGGGAGGTCCTAGGTTCAAATCTGGCCTCAGACACTTCCCAGATGTGTGACCCTGGGCAAGTCACTTGATCCCCATTGCCCATCCTTACCACTCTTCCACCAAGGAGCCAATACACAGAAGTTAAGGGTTTTAAAAAAAACAACAAAAAAAAAACAGAAAAGAAAATGGAGAACAGGATGAATGACACTCAACAGTTTTAGAATTTAGAACCAGCCCAGATGCCATAAGCCAGAAGGCAAAAGCAGTTACTGCCAGGACTACAAAAGGGATAAATTTGAACAAGAAGCTATCTCATTCCTGAGTAGGGACCTGGGTTGGTTGGGTAGGTGGTTCAAACCAAACTTAGGTTACCTGCATCCTGTTCCAATAGTTATCACATCTTCAACTTCTGGACAAAGCTGTACTATATATTAATCACTTGAACATCAAGGAAGATTAAGATCAACACTCAATCAATCTGTTTCAGGCCAAAGGTGCCTGGTCTGTCCAGGGTGCCACAAAGAGGAGAAACCTCTCCAACAGACAGTCTCAAACTTGATTCAAGTATTGTTTAACAAGATCAAGGAACATAAATTTTCTTTTGCCATGGTTAAAGTACTCTTTATTCTAACTATTTACAATGTATATACACTATGTACATGTGAAATAAGTTTAAGTATCTATGTTTTGGACATCTGACTAACATGTTCTGTTTGATTTTAATATTCACCATCTCCTTTGGAATCCTTCTGTCAATCAGCTATGTACTGATGCATGCACCCTAATGTGTGGATGTGTTGACATATGCTTTGATTTGTGTTTGAATGTGTTAACCTTGTACCATTCAAACCTGATCTTGCACAGTTGATCATGATGCCATCGTGGCTCTCTGGTGAGGTTGTCCAAGTTACATAGGTCTTGTATACAGTTCAGTTCATTGTATAGTCCTTGTGCACTGTCCCTTGTGATGTTCTGTGATGTTCTTTTGTCTCTTCTTCCTCTGTGTTGGAAGCCCATCTTGTCTGTTGTCTAACTTGATTGTAGACTTGTCACCTTCAGATAACTGGAACTGTTGTGTGATTGTATAACTTTGTATTGTAAAAATTTTGTGTTGCCACAAATTTTTTTATCTTTTATGAGAGTTATTTTAAAGTTTGTCATAGTCCATTGTTATACCAACTGGCTTTATATGTTCAATCGTCAATGTCACTGGTTTGCTCTATCTTAATTTGCTCTTCTGACTGCTGTTGTTCTTCTGTGGTTGGGTCTTTTTTCAGAGGCATTTCTTTGGAGGTCTTTTTGTGTGTAACATGGAACCATGAATTTCTGCTTTTGACTTTTACTGCTGTTGGGGTTACTAAAAAAATATTATGTGGTCCAGCCCATTTTGGTTCTATTATTGACTTTCTGGAGAATTTCCTGATGTAAATAGTGTCTCCAGGCTTAAAGTTATGCAAGCTGAAGTCAAGTGGGATTCTTTGTTGGATCAAGGCTAATCTATGTAACTCATCTAGCCTTTCTTTTAATAGAGTGATGTATTCACAGATCTTGCACTCCATCTCAAGGTGTGATGAGTAGTCTCTTTCTTGAGGAGCTTTGCTATGCCATGGTAGTTGACCATAGAGTAACTCAAAAGGTTATAAATGAGTAAAATTATTTGGCTGACTTCTGATGTGGAATAGGGCCATTGGCAAAACGTCTGGCCATTTCAAATGAGACTTGGCACAGAGTTTTCCTATCAAGGTTTTAAGATGTTGATTCAGCCTCTCGATATGCCCATACGATTGAGGTCTGTATATGGAACTAAGATGTCATTTTGTTCCAAGCACCTGGTAAACCTGGTTCAAAATAGAATTTTCAAAGTGACTTCCAGAATATGATGAAATAATAGCAGGAATGGAGAATTTAGGTTTGATTTCTTTCAGTAGGATCTTTGCTACAAAAGCTGCATTATTCTGTCTGGCTGGAAATGCAGGGTTGCAGCAAAAATTCCTTGCATTTGCAAACCAACTGTAGCAACCCCTGGCAGTTGGAGGGAATAAAATGTTGGCCCAGCCAGAGTGCTGGGCTCATGGGAAAACCATTAGAGCTGGTCTATAAATATCCCTGGAGTACCAATTGAGGGGCCTTTTGCTTTTGGGGCTTTTGGGGGCTTTGCCTGATTTCCTTGACCTCTCCTTTGACATCCTGCTATTTCCCTGGATTTCCCCACTGGGCCCTGGGAAGAGGGCATTTTGGTGAGTGGAAATCATGGGAATTAGCTTCTGTAGGCAGGCAGAACAACCTAAATCAAGCCATCTCCTTATCTAGTGATCTGATAAACCTTATTACCTGAGAGCAGTGAAATTATCCCTGAGGGAGCCGGTCTCCCTCAGTCTGACCCCCTCTTCTTTAACCCTACCCCAGCACCAGCTTCTCCCTAGCAGCAGTTACCAGACCTCAACCCCCCTTTCCCTCAGCTTACCCTTGGCAATAATAAACCCCTTTGGCTTTATACAAAGAGCCTCTGGTGAATCATTGCCTCCACTACTAGGGCAAAGGCTGAAGAAGGAAGGGAATAACTTTTCTTTATTTTTTGAGGGCTAAACCAGGCATCCATCTTGGGCAGGAAGGGAACCATTTTTCACTTCCTGTACACTGGGAGTGGGTCTACAGAAGGGAGGGGCTCTTTACTCTTCCCTCAAGGGTGCTTAGAAATAACAGCTGGCAGGCTGAATAAAATAAAAGGCAGACCCATACAATCTCTGGCTGACCCAATTCATCTTATATTGTAGAGATAGCCTCCCTGCCTGAAAGACCCAGCTGATACAACCCAGTGCCTTCAAGTACAAGCCTTATTGATCAGCAGCACTTCATATACTCCCCTTTTATTCCATAACACTAGGTATGATTTCTCTTAGTAGGCTCTTTGCTACAAACACTGCATTATTCTGTCTGCCTGGAAATGCTTCTGGCCACTTTGCTAGCTTGTCCACAATCACTAACACGTATCTGTACCTTTGGCATTTAGGCATTGTGATATAATCAATTCACAAGCACTCAAAGGAAGTATATGCTAGTTGTTTCCCTCCAAGGCTTTTGACTTTTGTGATACCTTGGTTGTATTGCATGCAGATTTTGCAATTTTCAGACTCTTTTTGCTGTTGTAGTAATTCCCTTGGTGATCTGATGTTTACGAATAGAATCCCCAAGGGCCAATGTACCACAATGCCCTTTCTGTTGTAAAGCTTTGCACAAAGTGTGGTACAGCATTTTTGGAAAATATAGTTTACCACAAGGAGACATCCACACTCCATTCACTAGATATGCCCCAAGATGTTCTTGCCAATACTTCACTTCCTGTTGAGAACATATATTTAGTAATTGATCTTCCTCCACTAGGGATAAGTGCAGTATTGACATTGGTCCAAATCTAGCTCTGAATTTTGCAGTAATGTTCACCCTGTGGTTGCCTATTTGTACTGGACCTACTAAGCATTGATGTGCTCTGCAATGAATCACATCTCTTCTTGCTGGTAATTGTGCAGCTTGCAAAAGATGACTGATTAACTTTCCATAGGCTATTTCTTTCCTATTTGAAACCCCTATATTTCCAGATTTCTCCTGAAGCATGAACTACTCCAAACACGTATTTTGAGTCTGTAAATATATTGTCACTTTTATTCTCTGCAATTAGAGTTTTTGTGAGTCCCAGGTGTTCTGCTCCTTGTGAACTTATGTAATGCAGTGAACCAAAAGGTTTCAGTTTCTGTTACTACTGCAGCTCCTATAAAACATTTTCCATTCAGCATGTAACTTGAGCCATCAAAGAATAGGTTCAGGTTGGCATTGACTAGGGGAACATCTGACAAATCCTCTCTAGTCTTTTGCACAACCTGTTGGGTGCCATTGCAATTGTGAAGGTTTTAGCCTTCCAGTGGTAATTTTGGAATGAATGTTGCTGGGTTGTTGTTCTTATATGGATGGAAAGACAAGTTCTCATTTGTTAACAAAATGGCTTGGTACTGGGAGAGCCTTTGTGATGTAAAAGCTTGTAGATTGGTATTCCTCAGAGTAGTTTAAATTTGATGTGGGGAATACAATCTCAGCTCTCCTCCCAGAACCAACTCCTTGATCGACTTATGTGGGGAGAGGACATATTTGGGGAATCTGTGTCTCAGGAATCCTAGATCTTGTGCTGTGAAAGCTTTGTATGCTTTCATGTGAACTATATCTCCCTGAGGCTGAAAATGAGTTTGTTCCACTATGGGATAAAGAGAGATTGTAGAGGGTTGAAGCTGTTTTGCCTCAGTCTATTTATCTGTAGTAATGGGACTAGTAATGTTGGTAGGGTTGGTAGACTTAGTTGTGGTCGCTGTCTGTGCCTTTTTTATTATTTCAACCTTTATGATGGTGTGACTATCTAATGTTTGCACTTCCCTGATTTTCTTATTAATTTCAATAAGATGTTTGATTTGCTCTTTCATGGTATTCAGTAAGTCTTCATTGGTGGTTTGCTTTGTTCTCAAGTAAGATCCAGCAGTTGTTTCTTTAGTGCCCATAATCCTTAGAATAACGAAATAACTACAGCATCCATTGTAGTCAGGAAAGATGTAAACTCTGCCTAGCTGACCACTAGCCATTTATATGAATTATAGATCAGTAAAAGCTTGAGGCAGTAGTTGGGTACAACCTCAAACCAAAGGTCATATACACCTTGCGAGAACATATAAATGACCAAGCTAAAGCTTGTGACGATAAAGGATAGTCTAGCCCAAACCATTTCCCCAACACCAAATAGAATTCATTTCCTTTGGGCTTCACCAAAAACTGTTATAGGTGGGATGGTGATACAGGATAGGGCCTGATAGAGAGATGGCCCAAGGTCCTCTGATAGTATAAGGACCTGAGCTGAGTGAAGGTGAGAAGCCTAGGTGAATCATCAAGTTGTGGTAGTGAATACCAGGTACCACAAAGTATTTGAAACTTAAACTCCCAGCTACCACACAACAGTGCCCAGGAATAAGTGATCAATTGAGAAGCTGTGAATTAGATCACACAGCTTCTCTGACTCCTTATCCTGGGTTTAACTTGATGGATAACACTATAGACTAAAAGGATAATGCCGATGACTGGGATTTGACCTTGCTTGAGCAATCCCTTTCCCTCAGGTCCAAAGGATGTGAACAATGACCCTTAGGAAAATGATGACATTCACCTAAGTAAGCTTTTAGGATTTAATTATGACAAACTTAGGGAAAGGAACAGGGTTGAAGGAAAGAGGTGTTAAGGAAAGCTTCACTAAACTACCAATGATCAGGTTTGTCAATCAAAGAGTAATCAGGTTTGAGCCTGTCTGTTGGAAACATTTCTCCTCTCTATGGCGCCCTGACCAGGCCAAGCACCTTTGACCTTAACCAGGTTGATTGAGTATTGATGTTGTTCTTCTTTGATGTCCAAATAATTAATATATAACACAGCTTTGTCCAGAAGATGAGGATGTGATAACTATTGGAACAGGATGCAGGTAACCTAAGCAAGTTTGGCCTACCCACCCAATCAACCCAGGTCCCTTCTCAGGAATGAGATAGCTTCTTGTTCAAATTTATCCCTTTTATAGTCCTGGCAGTAACTGCTTTTGCCTTCTGGCTCATGGCATCTGGGTTGGTTCTAAATTCTAAAACTGTTGAGTGTCACTCATCCTGTTCTCCATTTTCCATAGCAAAATGATATTACAGTGTCTTTCTGTTGTACAATGATTTCTAAGGTGTTTATAGAATTCTATTTTTGATTTTGGAATTGTATTTCATTTCCCTTAATTGTATATTTGTCCATAGTATTCAGTACTCTCATATGGTTTACTTTACTCAACTTTCATTATTTTTGAATTTGTCTATTGATTTATCTGCTTGTAATGGGTCATGTACTAAGTTTTTATTTAGTCTTTTTCCTTTGGTCTTTCAACTTTTCAGTCTTTCTCTTGTATTACCAGTAAATTGTTTCTGGTTTCCATATATATTCTTTGACTTTCCTCTTTTAACTGCTAAGCAGACACTCATGGATTGTGCCCATCTGCTGACATACATTAGGGATTATCAAGATTTGACTTAGGTCCCTGACTAGATTAAATGTTGAGAGAAGGGGAGAGACCCAAGGTACATTTTCCATCCCTTTTCCCTTGGACAGAAGCTCTTTACGTTCTGGCATGAGGACCTATACTCCAATCTGTATTTCATCTTTTATACTCTCCCTTCTAGTTCTTATTCAATTTCTCTGTGTATCTGAAGAGAATCAGACTTTTCTTCTTTTTATGGGGCTCATAGTTGGTGGTTTCAGTCTGAATCACCATCATGGGAGATAGAGAAAATCTAGTAAGATCCTTCACAGCCACACTCTCAAAATTAATGCAGCAAGATTGCTTTTTCTCTCTATGTTGAGAGCAGAGAAGATGATGGGATAAGAGATGCTGTGTAACAATTCTAAATATTTAAGTTTACTAATGTTTGTTCATTCATTAGGTCATTTTTTACTTCTGTGAAGGGTTAGATTTTTGAGGTTTAAGTTTTAAAATTAATGGTTTGGCTAAATATATGAAAATTATAAATATTTTATTTACAAAAGAGATGGAAAAAGTGAAAGTAGAAGATACAAAAGGGTAGAGAAGACAGTAACCTTTCTAACTAAATATTGTTCCAGTGCTTGGCTTAGCCAGGACTTGTTAACCTTCAATCATAATTAAATTATCTTATAAGACAGGAAGGGAAAACCAATTATCCACTTACCCAAGTTCCCTCCATGAGGCTGGACAAGACAATTACTGGAGCTGAAGGTGAGTCCTGAGGCCGACTTTCTTCTTTGAGCCGACCTTCTTGAAGCCAATTTCCTTCTTTGAGTGGCTCTCTTCTTGGAGTTCACTCTCCATTAGACTCAGCTTCAGGAAACTGCATTCAGGGCTTGCTTTTATAGTGACTTCTTGTCTCCTCCCCTCTTCACAGGGCCAATCACACTTTATAAATTGTCTAGCACTGCCCAGGGGACAGGGTTTGTGGGAGCTAGTTCATACCTTCTAGAGGGGTGAATACTCCTCAAAAGGGTTCACACTTTCTGAGGTTGTGAACAAGTTTCTGACTGTTTGAGTTAGAAAAAAGGGTGGAACTCTCCCAATATCTTGCTGGCTTATTAACTAGCACTAGGTAGGATGTCAATTCACTAAGTGGTTTACAAGCTCTTCTACCTAGTTCAAGCTTGTATTGATTCAAAGTTATTGTTAACCAAAGTGTTAACTCCAACTAGGCAAAGAGAATAAAGGATTCCCTTTCACAAGTGCAAATTCAAAGAGAACAAAGAATTCCCTTTTACAGAGGGTAGGAGTTTGAACAAAAGCCAATGAGCAGTTTATTGAATGCAAAACACTTAGTTTATTATTATGAAATATGGGTAGGAAATAGGAACACAGAAAGTGAAAGTAATCTTATAAAAACTTGTAACTATACTCAACATCCAAATCCTAACTAAAATTTCTCTAGAAAACACCTAAATCTATATGCCTCAGAGGTCAGTATCTTCTACTAGGCCAAAGCCCTTACCTACTCTCCTACTCTATCTAATAATATAACCATTATCTATCTACCTATCCATCCAATTTATTAATAATCAATTAGACTATTAGGGCCTTAATTCAGTTTCCCTGTCTCCAACCAGAGAGAGTGTTAGCAGCACACCCTCTTCCCAGGAGATCCAGAGACCAAAAGCCCTTTCCAACTGTCTGCAACTAACCAACCACACTTGGCCACACCCTTGTAACAACTGACAGGCAGCAAAGCAGGAGGTCTCTTACTGAAAAAACATTATTGCTCCTTTTCCTCTTAAATATAAAAAAAGGAGAAATTAATAAAAACTCTCTTAACACTTTGTATAACATTGCCATTTATGTTTCATTTCTTTTTTCAGATTCATATTTTCTTATTGTCTCTGACATATAATTAGTTTAATTTTTTTAAATTTCTTCATTAGCAATGAACAAAAACATGAATTACTCTGTCCTCTTGACAGTCACAAACCTAAAATTTGGTTTCAAACCTCTGGGAGAGAGCCTGTGTTAGGAGAAGGGAACAACTCTTTGTTAAGCACTATTCACTAGGCATTCATCCTCATAATAACTTTTTGAGGTAGGCACTGTTAATATCCTTATTTTAAAGGGGAGGAAACTGAAGCAGACCAAGAGTAAGTGACTATCTCACAGGGTCACAAAGCTAGTGTATAAGGCCAGATCTGAACTCAGGTATTTTTGAATCCAGGTCCAGAACTCTCTCATTAATGTGCTAGATGCCAACCAGATTATAGTTTACTTACTCTTGATTAGGTGTAACATATACCACTTTGAAACCATTATGAGTCAGGATTAGAGTTTTGCAAACTTTACAAAGTTACAAAGAACATCCATTGTCTTTTATCTAAGGCTTTTCTTTATGTCTTACAGAATGCAGAGAAGCAAACAATATCTATAGATGCGATGAAGTTGTGCTCATTTGTTGAGAGAGACTGGTAGCAAAAGAGGAATATCAATTCAATCCAAGGAGAGTTGAGTAAACTTAATCTATGACTTCAAACGGTTATTAAATATTTACTATGTGCATGACAATTTGATCAGTACAAGGAATCAGAAGATAAAATGGCAAATCATCTGAAGGTAATTGTAGAGCAGTTTCAAATCAAGTCATCTCTGAATACCTTATTGATTGCTGTTGTTATCATTGTCATTGTTGTTCAATAGTTCAGGGTATCCAAATCTATGTGATCCCATGGATATACTGTTCATGGGAATTCTTGACAATAATTATGGAATGTTTTCCATTTTTTTCTGTATATCCCCATATCACAGAAGAGGAACTGCAGCAAATAAGAATTAAGGAATTTGTCCAGAATCACACAGTAAGTGTCTGAGGCCATATTTGAATGCAGATAGTCTCTTGGCAAGATGCTCTCTCCACTGCACCATATAGCTGCCCTTATTAATTACCTGGGAAATAATTTTCAAATTCCACACCAATGAAGATAATGTACAAACAGGTATTGCTAAGTGGGAAAGATTTGATGTAGATTGTGGGATATATTAAGAATGTGTCATTTGAAGACTACCTTAGCTCATTTCCAAGAAGCTCATTGCTAACAAGTTGGGCAATAACTGTCAAGCTCATCAAAAGCATCTTTATTTACTAACCCTTAGTAATTAAGCTTTGTAGGCATTGTATTTTGGGTCCTTGAGAAAGTACCACTAAAAGTAAAGTTTATTTCTGTGTAATTAGAATTTTGTACCCCAGGACTCCATTTCCCAGAAACTTTTGTCCTCGCATTACATCCTTAAATTTTGGAGATAAAGTTTCTGTAAATTACCCTCTTCTCCTGCTAACATGATCAGGTAAACTTCTCTTTACTCAGGTTTTTACTTGTCTTTCTATTTCCTCTACTTCAAGTGATTATTAAAAAATCTTATGGGGGCAGCTGGGTAGCTCAGTGGAGTGAGAGTCAGGCCTAGAGACAGGAGGTCCTAGATTCAAACCCGGCCTCAGCCACTTCCCAGCTGTGTGACCCTGGGCAAGTCACTTGACCCCCATTGCCCACCTTTACCAATCTTCCACCTATGAGACAATACACCGAAGTACAAGGGTTAAAAAAATCTTATAAAATATAATACTTGGAGTTATTGGATATTAATCTTTAATCTTACATTTCTGAGGAACTACAAAGGGATAGAATCCTCGAATTTTTTTCAGAAAGCTTTTGAGTAAAGGATAAGGAGCAGATAAATTTTGTTCCTGCTGATAAGCTGCTTTTTGTTGTACTTTTTTGTTTGTTTGTTTGTTTTTATTGACTGTCCTCAAGCTATTGCATGCAGTTCATGGCAATGCTTGCTCCCCAAACACACACACATTGGTATCAAGCTTGCTCTAGCCACTTTTCAGCATGAGAACATTGTGTGGAGCAGCCAATACATATCATACACACCAATTCCAGACTGGCTAACCCAGAGGGGCTTCCATGCTCATGGCTGTGTGGGAGGGGGCTGAAGTATCACGAGGTCACTATTTTTATCCCTTTGTGGGGGAAGAGATGAAACTGTTCTACCAAACCAAAATGCCTTGTGAGGCATTTACACCTAGCCAATGAATACTAGGTTAGCACCACCTATGAACAGGAAGTAGAGATTGCAAGCATGGTCCAATTTCCTGCTTATCTCAAACAGATCCTGTTTCCAGAGAGCCTTACCAATCTCACACATCTTACAGCTTTAGGATGTCTTTTCTTGCTGCCATTCTTGGGCGTATTGATAGGATACCTTGTAGTTGATAGCTTGAATAATCTCAAGATTTAGAGGGGAGATTCATCTCCCTAAACCCCTTGACATTTTGATTTGCCCAGTCTCTGCAACACATCCAATGTGGAGTTTGTCTTCACTATGCCTGGTGGGAATATGGAGAAACCCAGAAGTGTGATCAAAGGAATCTAGATGCTTGATGATGATACTTGGGAGGGGAAGGAATCTTTTTTTTTTTCTTAGGGAGGGGAAGGAATCTTAAAGAGTCTGGAGGTGAATTTTAAGCCTTTTCGGACCCCATTGCCTTATTGTTGTTAATTGTTTGAGTTTTGTTACCCTCCAAGTAGTTAAGAAGTCTCTGTAACAAAGCTATTGGAATTGGAGAAAAGGATTCTTGAATTCAGTCCCTTTATCCTGTCATGCTTATTGTATTTGTGGATTTTTTTAAAGATTTAATTTTGTTTTTTAAGTTAACGTATTGTTCTAATCTAAAATCTTCTGTTACACCAAATCATTTTCAGCTACTGTGTTTTGGCCATTAGCTATATGTTCTGTTACATTGTCTTCATTTGTACCCTGTCTTTCATAGTGTGGCAATTTTCTGTAGTCTTGGTTGCTGATTGGATAAGTGCATAACTTCTACTACAGGCTTGTGGAACATAAATCACTTTAATTGGGCCCTGATTCCAGGACCTGTTATAAGTTTATTTTTCCTTACTTAGAATTTTTACACATTACACTTTGATATTTTATATTTCATCTAGAAGTTACTTTTTTCTCATTTATTTGGCTTTTTTGATATTTTTGATTTTCTTTTGACAATTTGTTCATATACCTCACAACAAAGTCATGTATCCTGGGTCGATTCATGTGTTGGCCAACATCCTCCTCAGGGGGATTGTATTATTGTCACAAAATTCTACATTTATAAAAATTTTTCTTGTTTGAGAGTAAATTTTAGGATAAGAAACTTGCTACCTCCCTGAATCCAGAAAGTGAACTGTTTGGAAGAGGTGCCATGAAGATGCCTGCAGAAACCACATACTGCACCAAAAGATCCAAAGGGAAATTTGGGATGTGGTGATTTGAACTGTGGGTGGTTGAAAACATTTGTTTTGAATGTACACTCTTATGCCAAGAAGGATTGCCCCCTAATTGGTTTTTTGTGCACCTAACGTTAGTTTAGTTCTTTTTCTCTTTTATTTTCCTCTCATCCACAAATTATTATAATTTCCTCTATGAAACTGCAACATTGTATGTACCTCTATTTGAAGGTCTTTTAAGTTGGTTATGTGACATATGATTCCATGAGGAAACAAGACATGTAAATGTAGGAGATTTCTACCTGCTTAGTTTCCATTGGAATCACAGAGGGGGGATTATGTAATTCAAATTTTGTACCCTAGTATTCTTTTTCCCAGAATCTCACTTTCATTGTCATTTCATGTCCTTATTATTTGGAGAAAAAGTTTCTGTAACCCGACCTATCTCTCTCTTCTTTTTCTAAAGAGGTCGGGTAAACCTCTGTTCACTCAGGCTTTTACTTTTGTCTTTCTATTTCTTCTACTTCAAGTGACTATTAATAAATCTTATAAAGTATAATACTTGGAATTACTAGATATTAATTTTAATCTTAAATTTCACTTTCAACCATGTGGCTATTCTCAATGAGAATAGTGCATTTTTGCCCACCCTAGGTTATTCTTGTCCCTGAATAAATTTGCAATAGAGACTCCACTCAATGTGTTTGAAGAAGCAGCTACATTGAAGAAACCAGGAAGTTATAAGCAAAGAAGTTATAAATTTATATTCTTTCAAAAATCACTTCATTTGGTATTAGAGATGAATATTTCTCTAGTTTTGAAGTCATATTTTTAGAACATCTAAAACTCAAAGGTAACATCAAAATATGAAATTCATTCTGGAATTGGAGTTATAAATCCAAGGCTCATCATAATTTAAAAAAAAATCTTGCTTACTATATTTCAATAGAAATTGTTTCCTTTGAAATTCCAGGTATTTCATTTTCTGCATTTTTAGATATTATCATAATAAGGATACTTGAGGTTTTACCAACCTGCTGAAAGTATCTATAATACAGAAAAAGTTAGGAATTTTTCTTCTAAAATGTTAGGCTTAAAACTTCATTTTAGCCTCTTTATTCTCGTATTAATAATATCTTCCTTTCACAATAGCCATAGTAGTTCCATTCTGAGAAGGCCAAAGAAAGACTAAGAGAAGTGTTAGGGTTGCAAAAAGTGTTTTAAAAGAGGAAAAAATATTTTCCATTTTTTGTCAGAATAGAAAAATGTTTGTAAACAAGGGTGACTGTTTTTATCTCAGTTGGCCTCAATGAATTTTTCAGAGTCCTTTCATATAGAAATAATTACCTGTCCCCTGCTAAAGGAATTGTTCTCTATTCAAAATAAAAATTTCCCTGTATTGCTAACATATGAAGTTCTTCACACCATATCATGTCTTAGTCAAATTCACTTCAATTATATAGCTTTTCAAATTCTTGTCTTCTGTTAGCCAAAGTGTAAATCTAGATAGTTTAGAAAGAACTTTTAAGGCATGAGGACAAAGGAGATGAAAGGTATAAAAATCAAAGATGCAAGGATATCATGTACAAACTTTACCTATTTTATGTTTGCCTAAGATAGGCATTGACTTTTTTTTAAAACCCTTATCTTCCATCTTAGAATCATTACTGTGTATTGGTTCTAAGGCAGAAGAGTGGTAAAGGTTAGGCAAAGCTTTGCCCAGGGTCACACAACTAGGAAGTGTCTGAGGCCAGATTTGTACCTAGGAACTCCCATCTCTAGATTTAGCTCTCAATCCCAGCTGCCCACAAGGTATTGACTTTTGCTAACAAGAATATATAAATCTTTCACTTCCAAAATTCTTGAATTTATCACAAAATCCTAGAGTTAGAGATAGAAGGATCTTAGAATCTTTAGGCCAAACTCTTCACATATATTTTAGTGTTGAAGAAAGTCAAGTCCTTAAAACCTTAAGTCAAACATTAACATAATGACATAGCTTTTGAAGTTAGTACTATTTTTACAGACCCATGACACAAAGAAGCTATAATCATCAAAAGTCAATAACTTTATATAACAAAAAAATTTAGGTGACATTCTTCCAGTGGTAACAAACTAAACAAAATTACCCCTATTTTTCAGCCTAAGTAAAGCCATCTTTACTTCCTTGTTCCTTAGTGTGTATACCAAGGGATTCAATAGAGGTGTGATTACTGTTTGAAAAATGGCCACAATCCTATCCATAATGTGTTTTGAGCCTGGTCTTAGATAAATGATGAGAGCTGGCCCAAAGAAGCAGAGAACCACAGTGCAGTGGGAAGCACAAGTCTGGAAAGCTTTGTGTCTGCCTTCTGCTGTGCGGATCTTCAGGATAGCACGAACGATGGACACGTAGGAAAGGAAAATCAGGAAGCCACATGCAGAGGCAAGCACCCCAATGTTGACAAAGATCACCATCTCATTGACTGAGGTGTCTGCACAGGCCAACTTGAGAATGGCTGGTGCATCACAAAGGTAATGCTCAATCTGGTTGGGGCCACAGTAGGGCAGGCGGAAGGTCAAGGCAGTCACAACTGCTGAGTGGATAGCAGCACTGAGCCATGTGCCTCCAGCTAGAATGGCACACCTTTTCCCACTCATCATGGTAGCATATTGCAAAGGATAAGTGATAGCCATATAGCGGTCATAGGACATGACTGTGTAGAGGAAAGCCTCAGTGTTTGCCAGACCATAGAAGAAGTAGAGTTGGGCTACACAGTTGTGAAATGAGATGGCCCAACCATCTGGGGAGAGGAGACCCATGAGTATCTTGGGCACAGAAACAGTGGAGAACCACATGTCAATGAAGGAGAGGTTGGCCAGAAAATAGTACATGGGAGTGTGGAGGTGAGAGTCCATCTTGATCACCAACAAGATGAGGAGGTTCCCCAATAAAGTGAGTGAATAAATCACTAAGAAGATCCCAAACAGGGTTGCCCCTAGGTCTGGAGCACGGGGAAACCCTGTGAGGATGAATGTAGACACAAAGCTCTCATTTTGTCTATCCATTTAGGCTAGGGACTCTTCCAAAAGAAGAAAAAAACCCATTAAATCAATTAACAAGTATTTAAAAATACCTTCAGCATGCTAGAGATTATATTAGATGTTAGAAATAGAATTGAAAAAATAAAATAGTCTCACATCTAAGAATTTTATATTATGTTGGAAAAAATAACATATACACCTAAATTATAGTAGAAGATGAGAACTGACATTCTCTATATATTAATTATATAGTCATCCTTCCTTTTAACTGCAACTCATGTATGATCCTTGTTTATTCTCCTATCTGGTTTAAAGACAAAAAAAACCCCTCAGAATACCAAAATCCTTACATTCTTCAACAATGTAACTAACATAGTAATCATGGTCAGACCATGTAACAGAGCACAACCATACAAAGTTATTTGTAAAATTCAAAAATATGAAGTTACAAGGTCTGGCATTGCATGTGGGTGTTTCTACTTACATATAAATAAATGTTCTTCCATATGTTCACATGATTCCAGATGTTTAGCATAAAGAATATAAAAGATGAGGAGAAATGAAGACAGCTTTGGTTCCAGGAGAAAGGCTTAAGAATCTGAATGGAAACAAAACTCTAATATTTATCAGTTTCCTGAAATTCTAATTCCATGTCTTAATGAAATGACTGCCCAGTACTAGCTTCTAGGTTAAATGCTTCTTATGCTTGCAGCAAAAACAAAAACTAGGAAAATCACAGGTAATTAAAACATTTGATGCAGTAAATGTAATGTTATCTTAATGCTCAGTACAAGGAATTCCACTTAAACATGTTTTCTCTAAAGGAAATGGTTCTACTATTTCTCCAATTTGTCTGTATTTCACTCCAATGCTCCTTCCTCTTTATCTAATATAGGCAAAAATGAGAGTTTTGTCTTTACTTTATTTTCCTTTTCTCTCTGTCTTCTATCCTTTTATAAACTTATCCACTACCATGGAATCAAATAAAAGTGTATAAATTTCACTTCCATATCACTATCCATTTAATGATTTCCTTCATTTCAAACTCTCTATTGGGTATCTCTATATGAGTATCTCACTAACACTTTAAACTCAATTCCAAAACCAAATTTAATTCCCCTCAAGTTGATCTACTCCTGACTTTTCCATTTCTATTATTGGCATCACCAATTCCTCATTCACTCCAGCTGGGGTCCTTTTAAATTTCCATCTCTCTCACTCAACTCCCTCACAGGCAAAGAGATTCAGCCCCAATAATTTCTCTTGATTTCATCTGCTCTTTTCAATACTGTTGCAAGTATTACAGTTTAGGCTGTCTTCCATTATCCCTCTTCTACATTATAATTCCAACCTTATATGACTAGTGAGCCTGCCTCCATATCCTCCTACTCCTCTTCTCCAACAAGTTGCTCAAAACCTGCATATTATTGATTCAATGATACTAACGGATAAGTCAAGTTATGTCATGTCATTGTTCAAGTGCTCTTTCTGGCTAACTGTAATCAGCAATCTAGTTGAATATTAGTATTTTTGTAGGCACATTAATTGGAAACATAAATAATGCAATTGTTAGCTGTGGGAAGCCAATAAGAGAAGAGATAAAAAATCTGAGACTCCTCTTTTGACCTCTTTTGTGATCCTTGTGATTTCTTGTTGAAAAGTATTGTGGCTTTATTGAAAAGCTTTGAGTTCCTAGCAAACCTGAATTTAAAGGGTTAACACTATTCCCCTTTTTGATCAGGAATATAGCTGCCTGGTATAGCCAAGGCCAAAACCTTAGTGGGGGCAATTCGACCCTGGGAGGAATGTTCCCCAACTTGGCTTTCTGATAAGAACCTAGTCAAAATTCAGCCTTGGCCTTGGTCTATTCTGAAG
>NC_058132.1:211183337-211208394 GCF_016433145.1 Gracilinanus agilis | reverse complement strand
TCTTTCTTTCTTTCTTTCTTTCTTTCTTTCTTTCTTTCTTTCTTTCTTTCTTTCTTTCTTTCTTTCTTTCTTTCTTTCTGTTATGTCTTAGACTCAATACTGAGCATTGGTTCCAAGGTAGAAAATTAATAAGAGCTAGGTGCTTGAGGCTAATAACTTGTCCAGGATTGCACAGCTAAGAAGTGTCAGGCAAGATTTGAACTTAGGCCTTCCCATCTCTAGGTCTGGCTTTGAATCCACTGAGCCACCCAACTGCCCTTTATAGTAGATAGTCTTAATAAAGAAACAAAAGATAAGATTACTGATTGGGAATGAAAATACATGGAAATGAAAGACAACCTGGGAAAAGAGAAAAATTTAAAAATTAACATTAAAAGAAAACATGATTTCTATATAGTGAAAACATATTGATCTTATCTCAAAGACAAGAAAAGTAGAGAAAACCTAAAGATTATGGACTTCCTAAAAGAACACAACAAATGAAAAATCCTGAACAACATTATGAAAGAAATAATAAAGCTACCCAAAACTTTTCAACACAGAAAACAGCTTGCTAATAAACATAATCCACAGAAAACCTCCAAAACAGATTCCTATGATAAAGGTTCCAAAATACATAATGGTTAAATTTAATATTTTCTCTGACAAACAAAAAGTTCTTCAAAGGACAATGAGAAAGATCAACAGACATAAAGGAAAGAAAAATAAAAAAACACAAGAATATTCTGCATTCACGAGAAACTACAGTGGTGGGGGTGGGATACATGAAAAAATGTGTACTGATGAGCAAAGGAGCTGAAGAAGCGGCCTAAGGTGACCTTCCTTGCAAATCTGAGCTAAATATGAATGAAAAAAGATTGGCATTAAATACAAAAGCGGTGAAGAAGACATTCCCAGAAATAAAACAAGCCCCAATGAAAGTATGTGCTTGTCTAAGAGAGAGAGGAATATAAAAAAGACAAACAAATATAGTGATCAAGGAAACAATGACAATATAGCAATTGGGATCATTAAAAAAATTCTTTATAATTGTACAGGAAGCGACAAGAATAAAAGCAAAAGTCAAATAGAAGTGATAGCGGAAAACATACCTGAAATGCCATGGAGTAAATCTTATAATACCCTAACAATAATAAATCAATGATTTTTGAGGCTAAATTACAGAATGTATGGCATTTAAAAGGAGGAAGATAGAAGGGAATATGTGATGTTCCTGATCAAGTCAAAGGTGAACAATGAAGGGAAAATAACTCACATAGTCTCTCAGAAAGAAGGCAGACTATAGGGGAATAAATAAAGAAGCAAAGGGAATAATTGAAAAGAGGAAGAGGAAGAAAGAGAACTATCTTATTTTAGTGATGAATATCATTGATGAATGCTCCTATGAGAAAAAGGAGATAATCTATAAAGGGACATGGGATTCTTACAATAGGTATTATCTGCAAGCATTTGGTGCTTGGAGAAATAACTCATCTTGTTTCAGGAGGAGGGCATTTAGTGACAACTGAAACCTTGAAGAATGGAAGAGCATCGACCCATGGGAATAATGTTTTAAGACAGAGAGAAAATGACCAAGGGAAAACAAAGATCAAGAATGAACCACATAATCAAGGACACATTAAAATTATTATCATAAGGCAATATCCTGTCTACTACAACAACAACCTATCTATCACATATTTTTTGTTGTTTGGCCATTTTAGTCATGTCTGACTCTTTGTGACCCCATTTGGAGTTTTCTTGACAAAGTGATTGATTGCTTTACTATTTCTTCTCCAGATAACTTTACAGATGAGAAATGGAGGCAAATAAGGTTGTCACTCAGTGTTACATAGTAAGGGTCTGAGGAAAGTTTTTAATTCAGGAAGATGAGTCTTCTTGATTCTCTGCACTTTATCCACTATGTCCCCTAGCTACCTATTACATATAGGGGTCAATATTTCTAAAGGTATACAGGAAGAGGAAGTGATTGATTGAGATTGGCAGAGGATGTGTAAAAGTATGCAAGTGTGGAAATGGTTAAAAAAAAAGGAAAATCAGGCAATTAAAAAAAATTGGCAACTTTGGAAAAAGAAGTTTCAATTTAATCATAACCTTGGAGGTGTAATGCAAGGTTGGCTAACAGAAACATTTTGCTTCTGTAATCTCTAATGGTGACAAAAAGTCAGTTAAACATCTTAGAATCTTCAGAAAGTCAGTTAGGACTTGAAGCTATAAATATAGGTGAAGTTCCAACTGACAGGGCTTTTGCCTTCTGGCTTTTGCTGTGGTGGGAGCCTTTTGCTTTGGCCTTTCAGCTTGGCTTTGCTTCGGCCTTGGCCTGTGCTTATTTTGTCTTGGGGAAATTTGGACCTATCTCATTTCTCTGGACCTCTCCCTAATCTCCCATCTCCCTCTGTCCCCTTCCCTGAATTTCCTTTGGGTCCTGGTGGAAGGGAGGGCTTGGTGATTAGACATTGTGGGTTTAGTTTCTATAGGCTAGTAGAGTATCCTCAAATAAGTTACCCCTAGTTTTAATGATTTGATAGAGATTTTACTTAAAAGGCAGTCAAATCTTCCTGACTGGGAGAGCCGGACTCTCTCTGTCTAAACCTCTCCATGACCCATCCCCCACCATCACCCCTCTCCCTAGCAGCAGTTAGAAAACCCTGAATCCCTCTTCCCTTCTGACTTACCCTGGTATTAATAAATCCCCTCGTTACCTATTCAAAGCCTCTGGTGAATCATTGTGTCGAAAATTAAGACAAGGGCTCAAGGGGAAGGCATTATTTTTCTTCTATTTCCTTGAGGGGAGCTGGGGGCATCCATCTTGGCAGGAAGTACCTCTCTGAGGCTTCTTCCAGCAATCAGTTTGACTGGCAGGGAGGGGCCCTCTTGACTCCTCCCTCAAGAGATTTTGAAACTAACAAGAGAAACCCTCCAGCCAAAACCTAAACATTTCTTACTGGCCTTAATTTTCTCCCTGTATCCTCTGTCTCAAGCCTCTGGGAATAAACCTGTTTGAGCTGCCCTCTCCTACATACCCCATTTCCTTTATCTCCTATATACCTTCCCATACTTTCATTCACCTCCAATCACCTTATAATCATCCTATATCCCCTATATCCTTCCTCACACCCAAATTGCCTTCATTGATGCACTCAGATTACTTACTTTTTTATAACAGAGTGTAGATTGCAAGATTTATCAGCAAGGAAAAGAAGAGATCTTGGGACAGATTTTAGGTGGTTTTCTCAATGAGTATAGCCAAGCAGGCAAAGCAAGATATAATAGAATAGTTAGCAGGGATGCTATTAACAATTTTTTTAAGGAAAGGGAGATATGTCCATGTTTATAGGAACCATTAGACAGAGAGTGAAGACAAAAGAGTCAGAATGATGTTGAGAGCAATCTGATGGAAAAGACAAAAGGGGAAGGGATAAAGAGTGCATATAGAGATATCGACCTTAGCAAGAGGAAGAGCAACCTCATATCATATGCACCAGAGTAAATAAGGAGATCATGAGGAAAGACATCTGAATTGTTTGAGAAAAGGATAAGGGAAGGAAGGGATCTCATAGAATGATTTCAATATTTTTGATGGTGTGAGAGAAAGTGTTCAACCAAAAGGGAAGGGGAAAGAAGTGCCACAGGAGGCTTGAAGAGAGAAGAGGAGCTTTGGAACAGTTGTGGATAGTGGAACAAATTAGGGAGTAGTAGAATGTCTGCTTGTTGCTATGTGTCCCAATGTTATTAGAAAATTATTAGAAGTACTTAAGTATACAATGGACAAAGAGATATGGAGAAAATATGATCTCAAACAATTATTAGCTAGGCTACTCTGGGCTAGTCACAACATCTGTCTTCTGTTGTTAATAATAGCACCTACTTCACAGATCTAATCTGTCAAATAAAAAAAAACTTTTTGCCAATATTAAAGTACTATATAAATGCTAGCTTTTATTATTATTGTTGTTATTAGCAATCTAAATTTATAGTGGACCTAGTCAGCATCTTTTTGAGATTTCCTCTCACTTTCATTTAAACCTTTATCTTCTATCTTAGAGTTAGTACTACATATTGGTTCTAAGCCAAAGAGTGTTAAGGGCCAAGCAATGGGGTGGGGGATGTTTAAATGACCTGTCTTAGGATAGCTAGGAAATGTCCAAGGTCAGATTTTGAACCCAAGACTTCCCATCTCTGGGCCTTGCTCTCAATCTGCTGAGGTTTTGATTTAATGAGTTGATTAGTGGCTTTACTTTAAAACTTTAAAACAATACTAATTTATCCATTTTCTTTTTCCAAGACCTGATGGCTTTGTAGAATTTAAAGATACAAATTATAGCCACTAGTAGCCACAATGGACCTACAGTTGCCTGTATGAAATATAAAAGAATTGATTTACTATTTATCCTACAGCTAAAACGTTTAGACTCCTGAGTTTTGCCAACTGACCTTCCATTTCACCCTGAGTCCCATTGGGCCTTGCCATCAATCTGTGGCTGAATATTTCTATGTGTTTTGTGTCCACAGAATAATAACACAATAAAAGAAGTGATGATCTCACATTTCTATTTGTTTCCTCAACATAGCACCATACGTAGCACATAGTTAATACTTAAATGTTTGTTTCTATTAAACTCATTAAATCATTTACTAAGATAAAGGTGGTTGCAATTTGTGTCCTGGTGAAAATATTTCAAATAATTGAACATATCTCTGATTTCATTGATATGGGCATTCTCTTTAACAGTTCAGATGGTAATCCATTCATACCTGTCCATTCTAACTCTAGTCCATTTTCTTCCCTATCTTCCTAGGACAAGATGGGTTCACTCAACATATTAGAGGAAATACACTGAAATGAATCACATTTACTTACAACATTAAAGTAATAAGTCAAATTATGCCCTCAATACTTATTAGCTATGCCACCCTGAAAAAGTCACTTAAACTCCAGCCTCACTTTCCTCACCTAAAAATGGGGAGAAGAATAACTATCACTTAAGATGGTTATAAGGATCAAATGAGGTAATATATACAAATCACTGTGAAAAATCTTAAAGTGTTACATTAATATTAATATTACTATATTTAATATACCTTTATGTATCATGGAATTAAGCATTCATCTTAGGCTTCTTTCTGTGTTTGAGAGTTTCTTTGTTAGGTCTAGTGATGGTACAAAAAAGCACAGGACTGCATAAAAGATTTCATAATAAAATTTTATCCTTAAAACGTTTTTCTAACCAAGTGCTACCCTACCTTTTTTGTTAAGTTTTTAAGGATTAAAATTCAGAAACTAGCTATAGATTAATAATTTTATTAAATCAAAGGGAGGAGGAGGAGGAAAAGAGGTACTTAGCTGGCTAATCTGTGGCTGCCATTTTGGGACTCCTCACTTCACTCATCATAGGTCCAATCAGCATCATCAACATGTGTGCCAAGCTCTACTTCCTCCTTTATAAAGTCTTTTCTCCTCCCACTAACTCTCACACATTATTTCTCAGGAACCAATCATAGTTTTCTAATTTGCCTGGGCCACCCAGGGGACAGTGCCTAGAAAATCACTCTGCTGTCTCCCAATATTCTTGGCTACCTTGCTCCATTTTTCTGGCTGTTGTTCTGCCCTTGTGACTAAATTTATCCACTGATTTTCTTCACACTGTCTTTACTTCTAGCCTGAGTTCAAACTCACACCAGGTATCCATAGTCGAAAAGGCAGAAAGGATAAATTCCTTTTTCACAAATTGTTGTAACTAGCCTATTCTAAGCAGATTGAGAATGTGCTCAAAGCAGCTGATGGATTACAAATTATTCTTAGATCATATCTTATTAGATATTTTTTAAAAAAATATTATATACCTAAACACATAGATGTAGATTTCTTAGTAGAAAATAGAAAAGAAATAGCCTTTATTTAAAAAAAAACCTTACTTTCTTTCTTAGAATCAATACTAAGCATTAGTTCCAAGGCAGAAGAGTGGAAAGGGCTAGGCAGTTGGGTTTAAGTGGCATGCCTAGTGAGGTGACACAGCTAGGAAGTCTCTGAGGCCTTATTTGGACCCTGAACTCCCTGACTCCAGGCTTAGCTCTATATCCTTGAGCCATTTCATTACCCTATAAATTGCATTGATTTTTACCTATTTTATAATAATTTTTTTCTTTATTTGATACCTACTTATATAAAAATGATTCAAACCTATTGCTTATTATCTTATTCAATACTCAGGCGATGTTCTGGGCATGTGAATTTTGGAGTTTGCTGTATATTCTATAACTAGTTTCAGTCTACTAATCACCCAGAGCTTTGTATTTTTGTTTGCTGACTTCTCCCTGCCTAATGGCTAATAGCAGAAGAAGCACACTTGAATGGGGGCTCAAGCTGAGACCATTTGAGAAAAATATACCTACCTCTTCAGGAATAATCTAGACTCATAAGAGGAGACATAGTCAGCTTTACTCTTTGAAACTGAAGTTTGAGTACTGACAATACCAGCTTAAAGGGCTATTTCTTATGCCAATAGAAATGTCCTTTGGAGACTGCCTGACCTTTGATCCAACCATATTACCGCTGGGTTTATACCTGAAAGAGATCATAAGGAAAAATACTTGTACAAAAATATTTATAGCTACACTCTTTATGGTGCCAAAAAATTGGGAAATGAGGGGATGCCCTTCTATTGGGGAATGGCTGAACAAATTGTGGTATCTGTTGGTGATGGAATACTCTTGTGCTGAAAGGAATAATAAACTGGAGGAATTCCATGTGAACTGGAATGACCTCCAGGCATTGATGCAGAGGGAAAGGAGCAGAACCAGGAGAACATTGTACACAGAGACTGATACATTGTGGCAGAATTGACTTTTCTACTAGCAGCAATACAATGATCCAGGCCAATTCTGAGGGTCTTATGAGAAAGAACACTATCCACATCCAGAGAAAGAACTGTGGGAGCAGAAACACAGAAAAAAACTTTTGGTTGGTCTCATGGTTCTTTGGGGATATGATTGGGGATGTAGACTCTAAACAATCACCCTATTGCAAACATTAATAATATGGAAATAGGTCTTGATCAATGATACATGTAAAACCCAGTGGAATTTCTTGTAGACTACGGGAGGGGGGGAGGGAAGAGGGGAGGGGAAGAACATGAATTATGGAATCATGGAAAAATATTCTAAATTAATTAATTAAATACATAAATTTAGAAAAAGAAAGAAAGAAATGTTTTTTGGTTGGTAGTACTTTTAATTCTTCCTAGTAATTCATGAATTAGTCAGAATTAATTTCAGTAATTTATTTCTTCATATCATTTATATCCTTGTAATATGCCATCTATATGAAGGAAAATTTGAAAAGGGTAGAAAGAATATTAAGATATGAAGATATTGGTCATGGAGAACTGAATAGGAAGAAAGCAGTTTGTATTTATAAATATGGATTTATAAAATGGATTACCAAATTTTCTGATTTAATCTATTTATAGAAACATAGACAACAGGACTATGAAGGAAACTTTGAAATCTATTAGTCTACATCTTCCACATATATTTTACAGATGAGGTAAATGAATTCTGTAGAAGAAAAGTCACAGACTGAATTGGTAGCAAAAATTTAGAAATCAGAACTATTTCTACCATCCTATAACACAAATAAACCATTCATAAAAATTCTAAACATTTATTTTATTGAATAGTTCATCCAGATCTTACTTAATTTGTATAGAGTTTCCTTGAGTTTTTAGTCTAAGTAAAGCTGTTTTCACCTCTTTGTTCCTCAATGTGTACACTATGGGATTCAGCAAGGGTGTGATCATTGTTTGAAAAATTGCCACAATCCTGTCTACAGGATGCATGGAGCCAGGCCTTAGATAAATAATAAGACCAGGCCCAAAGAAACAGAGGACCACAATGCAATGGGAAGCACAGGTCTGGAAGGCTTTGTGTCTGCCTTCTGCTGTGCGGATCTTCAGAATAGCACGGACAATTGACACATAGGAAAGAAAAATCAGGAAGCAACATCCAGAGGCCACTATGCCAATGTTTACAAAAATCACCATCTCATTGACTGATGTGTCAGCACAGGCCAATTTGAGAATGGGTGGTGCATCACAGAAATAATGCTGGATTTGATTGGGGCCACAGTAGGACAGGCGGAAGGTCAGGGCAGTCTGGGCTGCTGAGTGAATAGCACCACTGAGCCAAGTCCCTCCAGCTAGAAGGGCACACATTTTACCACTCATCATGGTAGCATAGCTGAGGGGGTAAGTGATTGCCAGGTAGCGATCATAGGACATGACTGTGTAGAGGAAACACTCAGTGCTCCCCAAAATGTGGAAAGAATAGAGCTGGGCCACACAACTGTGAAAAGAAATAGCACCACCATCTGGGGAAAAAAGACCCATGAGTATCTTGGGCACAGTGACAGTGGAGAACCACATATCAATGAAGGAAAGGTTGGCCAGGAAGTAGTACATGGGAGTGTGGAGGTGAGAATCCACTTTAATCACAAGCACAATGAAGAGGTTTCCCACAAGAGTTAGTGCATAGATTACTAAGAAAATCCCAAATAAGACAGTACTTAGTTCTGGTGGGTGGGGGATCCCCATAAGGATGAATGTGGTCACAAAGCTCTGATTATCTCTTTCCATTTAGACAGTAGAATTCTTCCCTAAAAGAGATTAAATTAACAAATTTACAATAAAATAACAAATTAACAAATTACTTAACAAACACTTTTTGATCTGAAGGAACTTACATTATATTGGAAAAAAACAATATGTGCATGGAACTTAAATATAAGATATATAGAAAGTACATAGTTCCTGAAGTATGTATTGCATATAGGGTAATGTATTTGGACTTTACCTATTCATATATACTAAAGCTACAAAAGCTTCAATATTAGGAAGATGATACTAGAAGCATTATGGCTTCCAAGAAACTTGGAAAGACTGATGAACTAATGTTAGAACTATATTAGAAGTGATTAGAAAAGCAGAATATTTATATAAAAGAACAATGAAAATTTAATAGTGGGATTAAATTTCAGTGTGGGCCAGCAGAATCCATCTGAAGAAGCATGTGCTAACTGTTTCTAGTCAATCACATGGAAATTTTGGGTACTTCTGTGTGCTAAACCACCAAATTGAGAATGCTTTTGTTGGCTGATAAGCTAGAAATATTAATGCCTTGGAGAATTTTTAAGAGGAAGTGAGCTCAAATGAAGTGATTTAATTCATTCTTGCTTCTAATACTGTCAAAACTATTGAGTCATTCGCTATGAAATTTGAGGAGGAGTAGTCCGTAGTATACATGGGACAATAAGTACATGTCATCTAAAGTTCTGCCTAGTCAACCTGAGCCTGCGTTTTCATGCTGTCTCTTTTTTTTTTTCTTTCCTGATTTTAGGAGAATGAGAAGCTCTCCAGAGAAGATATACCTAGGATTGGAGATCACCTTGAAAATCTAAAATATCTTCTAACATTCCAAAATTCTTTATGATAGAGCTGTTTGATGACCCAGAAAGAAATTGAAAATGACCATCAATAAGAGAATAGGGCCCAAACTGGTCAATTTTACTAAAAAGCAGAGCAGGAGTTTGAATAGTGGAGAGCTAAGGTGAAGGATAAAATGCCTGATCTGAAGACCTGTCAACTGTTCCTTGTTCTAAAGAGGTTTAAGTATGAGTCACCCAAGAGAGTATCATAATAGTTTTAAGTGACTGAATCCTTTTTTAAGTTATTTTGTCAATGCACTCAATGAGTCTGATGTGTTTCTTAGCATTTCTTTTCTGGGTAGAAAATAAACTTCTATTCAGTAATTGATTTACATTGTATATTGAGTACTGCATTACTCTCCATTTGGGGGAGACTCAAGACATGAACCAAAAATTTAATAGTTTTTTTTTAAGTAACCTTTGGTTTCTTTTTTAGTATCATTTCTAAGGAGGGGCAATTGGGGGTTAGTGAGACTTTCCTAGGATCACACACCTAGGAAGTGTCTGGGGCCAGATTTGAACCCAGGTTCTCCCAACTCCAGGACTGGCACTCTATCTACTATGCTATTTAGATGCTCCCCAGAATCAAATTTTTAAATATTTTTTTCTGGGAACTTAGGGCAGACATTTAAGAGACTAAAGTAAATGAGAAATGCAGCCTAAGTCCTCATATTAGAAGTCAGGTTCTCCAAGGAATAAACCTGATCTGGACCACAACCCTGGTTTCTCTTAGAAAGATTGAATCTGTACAGTGTCATAACCCCTTGGTCCTAGCAGTGGCTCTTTAAGATTAGATAAAGGAAAACAATTCTAAATGATTAAAGACTGCTAATCAATTCCATAACCAAGAATGAATTCCTTTAGAAGACCAATGATAAATTTTTCTTTCTGGAGTTACTGGCCTAACTCCTTCTCACAGTGGTAGGTTAGGTCCCTAAAAGAGTGGATGTTGCTACTTTCAGGGTTCTATGGACAAACTTGAGGGGGGATAGTTTATAACACTAGCTCAAGAATCCCCACTGGTATTCTTCTCATTTGGGAGACTGTTCTTTAGCAAAATATTTAGTAACTGGCATCACTAGCACCATAGTTTAAATGTTTTCTGCTGGACTAGATCAAGCTACATTCTTATCTACTGCATAAGCTTTCTGTTCTGTTTGACTACTGTTGGATATTGCCAGGAAGCTCCTCTGAAGTGGGGAAGATATTGCTGAATAGTTCCAGGTAGGTCATTTCATCTCTTGATTCCTGCTGCCATGTTGGGATAGGAGGGTCACTCAGTCACTTTGATCATCTCTAGTTATAGTGTCTCTTTTGTAAAAGTTGATTCATTGGACTCCCTGAGCTTGCTTTTCAATATGTGGATGAGTTTTTTTTTCTGGTTTTAACTACTGGTTTCACTAGGTGGTACTGTCTTTCCTTCATCTAGAGGACTTCAGTTGGGTTTACTGGCCCAACCACTGCTCATAGTGGTACATTTGGTCCACTGAGGGTTTTTTGTTACTACTTTTAGGGTCCCATGGACAACTCTGAGAGTAGCTAACTTCCCAACACTAGTTCATAAACCCCCAAATGGCAAGTTCTTTGAATTTGTCTTATTGTTTCCTGATAACTTGTAGTTTCATTAGCTTCTATTTGTCCAATTCTAATTTTTCGGAAGTTATTTTCTTTCTTGAGTTTTTGTGCTTCCCTTACCTTTTGGCCAATCCTACTTTTCTTTTTTTTTTCTTTTTCTTTTTTTAAATTTTAAACCCTTAACTTCTGTGTATTGACTTATAGGAGGAAGAGTGGTAAGGGTAGGCAATGGGGGTCAAGTGACTTGCCCAGGGTCACACAGCTGGGAAGTGTCTGAGGCCGGATTTGAACCTAGGACTTCAATCCTACTTTTAAAGAGTTGTTTTCTTCAGTATTTTTTTCCTTCCATTTACATTTGGTCCATTTTATTCCATAGGGAGTTGTTTTCTTCAAGGTATTTTATGCCTCATTTTCCTTTTAGCTTATTCTAGTTTTTAGGGAATTGTTTTTTTCAGTGAATTTACCCCCAGTATTGAGTTATTTCTATCAGTTCTCTTATGATTTGGTTTTAAAATTCTTTTCAAGTTATTTCAGAGATTCTTTTGAGACTCGACATCCTTCCATACTTTTCCTTTGATGCTTCACATATTTTGGCATTGTTGTCCCCTTCTGAGTTTGTATTTTATTCTTCCTTGTCACTAAAATAACTTTCTATGGTCAGGGTTTTTTTCATCTTTTGCTCATTTTCTGATTGTTTTTCTTCCCCATCACCCCCATTATCTTATCTATTTTTTGTTGTCTTTTCTCTGTTCCTAGGGTGTACTGCTCCAAACTTACAGAGTACTCCTCCCTGGTACTTGGGGGTAGGCTGCCTTTATTCTTCACTGTGTGTCTGTTGAGGAGATGGCCCTGTTGGCTTGCTTTGAAGAGGTTTGTAGCTGTTTTGTACAGGCATATTCAGCACTCCATGGTTTGACCTTCTCAGTGGCTCAGCTACCTATAGATTGGATGTAAGAGCAGTCTAGCACACTCTTAATTTAACCTTCCTTTCTGGTTCAACAATCCTTTCCTTCAATGAGGCATTCTATTTTTCTTTAAGATAATAGATCTCAAATCAGTCAGTTCTACTTTTCATACTCTCTTCAGTATCTCATACAGGCAATTAGCTAGGGACAAAGGTATGAAAATCTTCTTTGCCCTAGAGGCAAATTCATTGTAATCATTCAATGTAAATGAAAAATTCAGGCCTAGGACTCCCTGTAGTTATGTAGTTATTCCTTTTACATCTGGGTATTTCCCTTTATGTTTCAATGTCTGTCACATGTACATATACATTATTTTATGTTATATAAATTATTTTATAATATACAATGATATAGTATTTTGTATTATATAATTATAAAATATACTCACTATTATATGTTATAATATGTAATATATAATATATATAATATACATGCTATATCCTACAGATAGTATATAGCAGCTTTGGCAAACATTTTATCGATCACATGCCCAAACTGCAACTTCAAGCCACCTGTGAATCCCCCACGTTACCCCAGAGAGTGGAAGGGAGGAAGTACAGTGATCCCTCACTTATTGCAAGAATTACAATCCAGAGATCCCTGTGATAGTTGAAAATCCACGAAGTAGCAATGTTATATTTATTTTATTTTATATATATATATATATTTTAAGACTTTATAAACCCTTCCCACTCTCCTATAAACCTTTTCTATGTATGGGCACAGTGCAGAAGAGCAAACAGACTGATGNAATATATATATATATAATATACATGCTATATCCTACAGATAGTGTATAGCAGCTTTGGCAAACATTTTATCGATCACATGCCCAAACTGCAACTTCAAGCCACCTGTGAATCCCCCACGTTACCCCAGAGAGTGGAAGGGAGGAAGTACAGTGATCCCTCACTTATTGCGGGAATTACAATCCAGAGATCCCTGTGATAGTTGAAAATCCACGAAGTAGCAGTGTTATATTTATTTTATATATATATATATTTTAAGACTTTATAAACCCTTCCCACTCTCCTATAAACCTTTTCTATGTATGGGCACAGTGCAGAAGAGCAAACAGACTGATGATACAGTTACTGAGCCAGTTAGAGCCCAGGATACAGAACACAGTGCTGTGGTTGGTCACCTTTCATTCCATCAGTCAAGACTGTGCAGTATACAATCTCATGTTGTAAGTAGTAGTGGGTACTGCATGTCCATTGCATACAGTATGGTATTCATCCACAAAATCCTGAGACATAGTGATAACTCGGTGATACAGAATTAGATATATTAAAAAAAAACCTGATATAGTAAAGCCATGATGAGTGAACCACAATATAGTGAGAGACAACTGTATTCCCATTGGGCTGCTGAACAAAGGAAGGAGCATGCAAAAAATGTCCTTAGGCATGTTGGAGGGGGGGAATGGAGCAGCCCCTTCCAGCATGCTGGGGCATGTGTGCCATGCCATTGTCAACATGAGTATACAGTAATCATAGTATGAAATATATTATATGTTTTAATTATATTCATGTAATTTTATAATTACATAAATTTTATAATAAACAATATAAAACTACTTTAATAATTAATATATTAATATTTAACTATGTGTGTAATTTATATTTATGTATTTCTATTATTTCTATAGTATATAATTATATATAATTTTAGTATATATCTATAAATAGATATAGATTTAGAAAATTATCCAAATACTTAAAAGTAAGCATGCACACATTTATATGTATAGAGACAGACAGACAGAAAGGGAAGAGAGAGACAGAGAGACTCAGAGAAAGACAAAGAGAGAGACAGAGAGAGAGACAGAGAGACAGAACTACAGACTGACAGAGAGAATTTTATGAAGAGCCTTTGAGGTTTTTTCATGAACATTATATTCTGGAAACATTATTCCCTATAATACCTGAAAAGAGAACAAAGGAAAAGTACCAATCTACCTTATTTCCAGAGATACTGAATTTAACACTTATCTTGAGGAGAAAATTGATATTCTTAAGAAATTTTAATCATTATGTAGAATGAAATCAATAGTGACATTTTTTCTTGATGCAGTCACCTACTATTATATTGAGATTAAAATTATTTTGACTGTAAACTTTTTAATAATCAAAATACTATCAATTGCTAACTTTATCAATCATTAGCATTTCTCCATGCTACCAATAAAGCCCAACAGCAAGAGATGGAAAGAGATAGCCTTTACAATAACTGTAGAAAATATAAAATATCTGGGAATATACCTGACAAGAGAAATCTAGGAACTATATGATCACAACTACAAAATACATTTCACACAAATGAAGTTAGTTCTAAACAATTAGAAAAACATTAATTACTCATGAGAGGGGCAAGCCAATATAAAAAATGACAACTATTCTTAAATTAATTTACTTATTCAATGCCATACCAATCAAACAACCCCAAATTTTCTCACAAAGCTATAAAAATAATAAAATTCATCTGGAAAAATATTTAGAATGTCAAGGGAAATGAGAAAGGTGGCTTATTTGTACCAGATCTCAAACTGTATTATTGAATTATAAATATCAAATCATGGCTAAGAAATAAAGAGAACTAATGGAATAGATTAGGCATTCAACATACAATTGTAAATGACCATAGTAACTTAATATTTGACACATCTGAAGATCCAAGCTTTCAGAAGAACTTAATATCAAAAAAAAAAAAAACTTATGGGCAAACTAGAAAACAGTATGGCAGAAATTAGGCATAGATCAACACCTCATATCATATCCCAAGGAAAAATAAAAATATATACATAATTTAGAAAGAAAAGGTGATACCATAAACAAAGTAGGGGAGCACAAAATTATTTACTTGTCAAAGCTAAGGAAAAGAGAAGAATTTAGGTAAAAATAATGCACAGAGAGCATCATGAAATATAAAAAAGATAACAGACAATATTGATTTTTAAAAGTTTTGTACAAAATAAAGCAATGCAACCAAGATTAAAAGGCAAATAACAAACCAGGGAAAATATAGCAAGTCTCTCTGACAGCTTCATTTCTCAAATATATAGAAAATGGAGTCAAATTTATAAGAATATAAAGCATTTCCCAATTGACAAATGATCAAAGAATATAAACAGGCCACTATCAGATGAAGAAATTAAACTACCTTTAGGCACATGAACAAACTCTCCAAATCACTATTGATTAAAGAAATGCAAATTAATACAACTGTCACATCATCAGACTGAGTAACATGATAAAAAAAGGAAAATGATAAATGTTAGAGGGTATGTGGAAGAATCAGGACAATAATACTGGTGGAGCTGCAAAATTATATAACCATTCTGCAGAGTAATCTAGAGTCATGCCCAAAGGGATTTCAGACTGTGTATATCCTTTGGTCCAGCAATACTACTATTAAATCTGTATCCCAAAGAGATTAAAGATTGAGAAAAGAATCTACCTATATAAAAATATTTATAACAGTTCTTTTTGTGGTAGCAAAGAACTAGAAACTAAAGAAATGCCTATCAATTGTAGAATGGCTGAACAAGTTGTAGTATATGCTTGTAGTGGAATACTATTGTGCCATAAGAAATGACAAACAAGACGATCACAAAAAACCTGAAAAGATTTATATAAAGCGATGCAAAGTGAATTGAACATGACCAGGACATTGTACACAGAAACAATAATAAACAATGATCAACTTTAATGACGTAACTATTAACAAGAAGGCTTGCAAGGATCCAGAACAACACCAAGAGATTTATGACAAAAAAAGGATATCCACCACCAAAAAACAAACAGATGGAGTCCAAATGAAAATTGGAACTCACCATTTTTTCTATATCTCCTGCATACATTTTCCTCTAATATAAGCCATATGTGTCTTCTTTCACATGGGAATATGAATTACCTGATAAAATATGCATAACCTATATCATATTACCTGCCTTCTTGAGGAGGAGGGAGGCATGAGAAGAAGATGAGAACATGAATTGCAAAATATCAGAAAATAATTATTAAACAATTGTTTTGACATGTGATCTGGAAAAATATTTATTATAATAAAATTTGTTACCTTTATCTTTGTTTTACTATTGCTTTTATTTGTTAATAAATTGTATGTTAGTACCCACTATTGGGAAAGGATACTTCTCAAGTTTATTTGAAAAATTATATTTAATAAATTGGAATAAGAGGGTCAAAACAACTGATTGAGTTTGCTTTTTTATTATTTAGTAAGAAACCATCCATTTATATCTCTGAATCACTCTAGAGCTTGGAATGATAAAATTAAATATGATATTGCATCAACTAACAGTCTGAGAAGTAACATAAGTGAGTGTGACAGACTACACATAATATCTTCTTACACTAGCAAATAAGGAATTGGATGTCAGAATAGAGAATTTAGGGATATTATGCATAAACTTTCCTAGATCTCTGGAATCATGGAATATAAGCTAAGAGAAGACAGTATCCTTCACAGGAAAATATAGACCTTCATGATATGGGTGTTATATGCACAAAAATTCATTTTAATAGAAAGATATGGAATTGTAGTGTTTAGAGTGAAATAATCAACTTGACAGGTGACAGTGGCTATTTTTTGAGACAGCAAAATGCAAAGGCCAAAGAGATTTAATGTTAGAAAACTTCATGAATCATCATGTAATTAGAAAATTATATTAAAATATAAGTCAGCATGAATAAAATATTGAGGAAAATAATCTAAACTATTTTTATGTGATAAAAGTCCATGAGGAATAAGTTGTGACCTAAGATAAAAAATTTTGGAAGCTTTGCAGAATGTTCCTAGTTTATGTCTCTTTGAAGCATAGATTCTTTATATGAAAAATGGAGATAATAAAAGTACTTGCCACAAAAGATTGCTATGAGGAAAGATATTTGCACATTTTGAAGCAATGATTAAATTTGAAAATGCTTAATTAACATTTTAACAATAATTATCATTTTTCCTTAAACATATGAGATTATATGGTACTCTATTAGGAAAAAAAATTATCCTGCATTTTTTTTGTAAGACAGCTTCATTCCAGAGGAATACAGTGATCTGAGTGCTCTTTGCTACAAGTAAGGAAAGACATAATGGAGTTCAATAAATTTCATACAATTGAAACAAGAATCAGCTGAGGTCTGAAGAAGCTGGTGTATGACGATGGACTAAACAGAAGAATATATGATGGTTTAAGAGTGTTTTGAACATCTATAAATTTACAAAGTAAATGGACAGGATTAAACAAACATTTGTATTTGCAGAATGTAAACCAATTGAAGATAGATACTCACCCAAAGGACTAATTTATGAAAGTTGGAGTTCCACAAAACATGCATTAATGATTTTTTTAAACTCTTACCTTCAGTCTTAGAGTCAATTGTAAAACAGAAAAGTGGCAAGGGCCAGGCAATTAAGGTTAAATGATAGGCATTAATTATTAAGCATCCATACCCTTACTAAGGATTACACATTACTTTTGAAAAAAAAAACACAACCTAACGTAGTCTTAGGAAAAACATTTTTTTGACAGATAAGGGAAATAAAGGCAATAGTAGGCCAAAGAGAAAAGCTAAATTGTCATAGAAATAGAATTCAATAGTTAATGGTATTCTGGACTTCTTAATCTCACAGAGTCATTATAACCAGCAAATGATATACAAATAGCTTCAAAATATGTTGAGATAAAATAGAGACATTAATGTATTGCTTGTAGAGTTGTGAATTGATCCAACCATTCTGGACAACAATTTGGAACTATGCCCAAAAGGCTTTAAAAGACTGCCTGCCCTTTGATATAGCCATATTACTGCTGGGTTTATACTCGAAAGAGATAATAAGGGAAAAGATTTATACAAAAATATTTATAGCCTCATTCTTTTTTGGTGGCAAAACATTTGAAAATGAGGGGATGCCCTTCGATTGGGGAACAAATTATGGTATCTGTAGGTGATGGAATACAATTGTGCTAAAAGGAATAACAAACTGGAGGAATTCCATGTGAACTGAAACGACCTTGGAAATTGATGCAGAGTGAAAGAAGCAGAAAGAGGAGAACCTTATATGCAGAGACAGATACACTGTGGCACAATCAAATATAATAGACTTCTCTACTAGCAGCAATGCAATAATCCAAGACATTTCTGAGGGATTTATGAGAAAGAACACTATACATATCCAGAGAAAAACTGTGTGAGTAGAAATACAGAAGAAAAACAACTGCTCAATCACATGGGTCGATGGAGATATGATTGAGGATCTAGACTCTAATCAATCACCCTAGTGCAAATATCAATAATATAGAAACAGGTCTTGATCTATGACACATATAAAGCCAGTGGAATTGCTCATTGGCTATGAGAAGGTGGTGGGAGGAGGGGAGGAAAAGATCATGAATCATGTAACTACGGAAAATTTTTCTTAATTAATCAATTAAATAAAAATTTTTTAAAATGTTGAGATAAATTCCTTGAACATGAATTTTAGACTTAACATTGAATATAGAGACTACTGAAACCACACCAATCATTTTACAAATGAAAAAGGGGAAGAGGACAGACTTTAAATGACTGGCCCAAAAGTACATGTTCATCAAAGAAATACAATATTGGATCTGGAAGATGTTTCAGAAGTTATCTTGAATGACAATGGCACTTTCTCAATATAAATAGCAGAAATTAAAAGGACAGAGGTGTCAAACTTAATTATTCTTTTGAGTCCTGACTTAAATTCTTTTTTCTGTATACTGTACTCATAGAATTTTAATATAAGTATTCTAACCCCTGAAGCAGTCCACATTATAGTTTAATTAAGTAGTTAGAATGAAATTAAAAATTTTAGATATTGATGGTCAGGGAGGTGTCCAAAGACCTACACATTAGTTAGTGATGAGATCCTGGGTTGGATGGACCCTTTTGCTTATTATATTTAATAATGGGTTTATTGTATGATCTAATCTTTCTCCCAGTCCTCTTCTAAGAAAAGAAAAAAAAATACAGTCCCCACTGGATTTCTCCTCCTTCATTAAGTTGATGTATAAGAGAAAATTCTTTCTTGTGGAACTGAGAACCTCCATGCATTTCAGCCAAGTAGAATAGCCCAGTTTTCAAAAATGAATGGCAGCAACCTCATTATGACATAGTAATATTGCTACCCATATTGCTAGTCTGCCATGGTCCAATGCTCTTATTGGAAGAGTAAGATCCATTAGAACACTGATTGGATCAGCAAAGTCCAGAGAAAAGAATCCTCTCACCTCTTTACTTTCCTAAAACTTCATATTGGCTGTGACAAAACAGGATTCTAAAAAAAGTATTTTAAAAAAGACTTAATTGATAAGGAGAAATTAAACAACTATGGGCCAAAGACAACTAAAAAAATAAGAGAAATAAAATTCAATTATTTACCAGTATTCTGGATTTTCTAATCTTTCAACAAAATTCCATTTCATAATCTAGGTTCCAGGTCAATTGCCTATTCATTAGGATAGCACCAGAGATTAGAGAAAATCAGGTGAATAAAGTGAGAACATACAATACAGCAATTTTAACATGGTAAGCTGAACATAATGTTTTCTACTACTATAGAAATTTTCTCCAAAGAAATGGATTCTCCTTTTTTATTACTCCTCTTATGTTTAATTTGATGGATCATCTTCTTGCTCAATATAGATTTCATTCAAGATTTTGGACTTGGCATTCTCATCTTCTTTCTGTGCGTCTTCTTGATCCAAAATATTATCTAGTCCCATGGTTTGAAATATCAACTCATATGTGATTCTCCAGTTCCAAAACTATATCATCATACATGACTTTAGTCTTGCATTTCCAACTACTTGATGGATAGCTTTAGTTAGATGATTTTTAGATGACTCACAAGAACTTCAAACTCATAGCCAATGCCAAGTGTAATTTGGTTTACTTTAATTATCAAATATTTGAATTGAATTTAAAGTGTCATCATTTTCTCAGTCACCTAGTTTGGAATTCTTTTTTAATTAGAGTAATTTTTACTTGACTCTTATTCAATTCCCTCAAATCAATCATCAAGACAGCTAGGTGAGAAAGTATATAGAGTGCTGAGACTACAAGAAAACCTGAATGGGGCAGCTGGGTAGCTCAGTGGATTGAGAGTCAGGCCTAGAGACGGGAGGTCCTAAGTTCAAATCTGACCTCAGACACTTCCCAGCCGTGTGACCCTAGGCAAGTCACTTGACCCTCATTGCCTTAAGAAAAAAAATGAAAAGAAAAAGAAAAAAGAAAACCTGAGTTCAAATATAGTCTCAATCACTAACTTTGCGACTGTGGGCAAGTCATTTAATCTCCATTTGCCTCAGTTTCCTCCTCTTACAAATGGAGATAATAATAGCACCTACCCTGCAGGACTGTTTTCAGCATTAAATAAGATAATATTTGTGAAGCACTGAGCACAATGCCTGGCATAAAGTAGGTGCTATATTAATACTTACTGTCTTTATTTTTTTACATCCACAGTGCTTACAATTCAAATTGTTCTTTTCAACTCCCGTTTCCACCAGTGCATCATTCATTATTTCTCCTCTGAATTCTTATAACATCTACATATTACTTTCAGGTAATCCCATATTTCCTACATTGCTATGTCCACATTACATATAATAATTAGAACAATCTTCCTAATGTGCAGCTTTGATCATGTCATTGTGATGGTCAAATTCTCTTAATGGCTTTTTCGAAGTTCTTACCTTCCATTTTAGGATCAATACTGTGTATTGGTTACAAAATTGGACAGCTATACTGATTAGGAAATGGTGTTTAACTGACTTTCCCAGGATCACATGGCTAGGAAGTGTCAGAGGCCAGATTTGAACATAAGACCTCACATCTGTAGGCTTGGCTTTCAATCCCTGAAACCACCCAGCTGTTCCCCTCTCCATGGTTTTTAATTGCTTATCAAATAACCTCAAACTTTGTAACCTGATGATTATCAATCACAAAATGGAGAGACCATTAGAAAGGATTGTTCAGGGAATATTTTTTATTTTGCTGGTGTGTTTTATCCTCTTATAGATGATATAGTGCACAGAAGAATAGTTTGAGAAACAGAAGACCTGAGTTCAAGTGCTATGACTAATATTCACTGTATATGTGCTCATAGGCAAATAATTTCATTATGCTGAGCCTCATTTTTCACAGAATCACAGAATATGAGAATCAGAAGGAACCTTAAAAACCAAACCCATACCTAAAATGAATCCACATTATACTATACCTGTGGTCTAGTCCAGCACTGGTGAACATTTTTTAATTCATGTGCCCAAACTACAACTTCAAGCTGCCTGTGAGCCCCGTACCGCATTACCCCAGAGAGTGGAGAGAAGTGCTCACTTTGGGCAGCTGGACAAAGGGGCAGGGCACGAAAAAATTGTCTTTGGGTGCTCTAAAGACAGGGAACAGAGCAGCTCCCCCGTGCTGGCCTGGCACATGTGCCAACACTTCATCAAGTCTGGTCTAACCTCTAATATAGCTTTCAGGAAGGACCACACATGGCCTCTCAAGGCAGCTCATTCTTCCTTCAGAGCTGTAATTGTTAAGAAGTTGAGTCTGATATCAAGTCTAAAGTTGCTTCTTTGAAATTTCCACTCATTACTCTGATTTTTGTACTTTGGCAAAAAACAGCAAATCCAGGTCCCTAAGAATAAACTCTAAAAGATTAATAATTCTCAAAGGCTTACCTGAAAGAATGTGAGCTTTTTGTTGGCTGAATTTTCCTATCTGAAAGAACTGAAATAGTAACTTTACTCACTACTTTAGAGAATTATTCTGAAGAAAGTACTTTTTAAAAGTCTAAATTAATTAAAATGTGACCTTATTTTGGTAAACTCCCTGAGAACAGGGACTGTACAACATTTATTTTTGCATTTCCTTCAGCACCTAGCACAGTCTTGTGTGTTTAGTAGTCACTTAATCAGTTGATGGATAGATGGATGAATCTTTTTTTAAAGGTGAAAAACATTGGAGTTTTCCAAATTTTCACTACTGACCTGCAAGTTGGAAGCACTGTGTCAGGAGATATGTTTCAAAAGGTTAGAAAAAGTGGGTTCACTTCTTTGCTATGAAGAGTCCTCCTAAAAGTAAGCTCCAAAAGTAAAGTAGCCTGGAAACAGTCTCCCCAGAAAGAACACAAGCTTAAATTGTCTTCATCCCAAAGGGAATGGGATTGCCCTCAGGACACCTAAATTCCCTTGATGCTCAAAACAAGAGACAAAACAACTGAAATTTAAGTCATTACACATTTGTTCTGCAATTGATAACTGTTTCACATGTTCGCATTGTTAATGGAATGAATATTTTCTGAGAACAAATCAGACTTTTATGAATTAATATCTATGCATGTTTTGCCCAACATAGATCTAAAAAATCTTTTCCCATAAGGATTTTTACTGCATTTTCTGCTAAAAAATCTACCAAAAACGTTATCCTTAAAAGTGTTATCTCTTAGTGTGATTCACCTTTTCACTGACAATTCCAACTTTTTTCATCAGAAGTTTAGGTGTGAAGCATGACATTTTTGACAAAGAGGGGATATGAGCCTACTGATTTTTACTGGTTTATAAAAGGCATCGACACGATTCATTTTCATAATATTGATAATGTCTTCATTTCTGCTTACCCCATTCTGCATCACTTCATATACCTTTCCATGTCATTTTAAAAAAGCAACAATATCATCATTTCTTACAGCTCAATAGTATTCCATAACATTCATATATAAGGGCATAAACATCATCAAAATGGAAACAAAATCACCCCCACATGCAAATGGAAAAACAGTTTACTTGGAAAGCTCTATAGATTCAGTAAAGAAATGAACTAAAATGATTACAAGATACAGAAAATTGGCAGGATTCCAAATAATCTCCCTATCATCATCATTAGAACACTATACGTTATTAATAAAATTAGGATGATAATATCATGAGGAGAAATTCCTTGTAAAATAATTCCAGAATGCATAAAGCACAAGGGAATTAATTTAGAAAATTCATAAAAATGTAAATATAAAATAATATTTGCTGAAATAAGTAATTGGAGAAAAATTCTGTGCTCGTTTGGATATTAATAGCATGTGTATGGTGCTTTTGTGGTTTGCAAAGAGCTTTATAAACCTCTCAGTTTCATCCTCTCAAAATCTTGTGAGGTAAATATTATTATTCCTATTTCACAGGTGAAGAAATTGAGGCAGACAGAAATTAAATTACTTGCCCTGGGTCCAATAGCTACTAGAAATATAAAGCTAGAATCAAACTCTGATATTCCTGAATCCGAGTCTAATACTGTATGTACAGTATCACGAACTACCACTTATTCAAATCTAATAAAATTATGACACTTATGAAATTAGAAAACAAAATTTAGTTCCATATCAATCATACTCACAAATGTGTTTTATAGAATGAGACAAAATAACAATAGATCCATATAATCAAGGAAATAAAGGGAGGAAAAGGAGAAATGAAGGACAAATAGCATTTCCCAACCTCAAACAATAGTATAAAGTAGAAAACATGAAAACAATTTGGTAATAGTTAAAGAAAATCAATTATTCAGATTAGCTAAGGGAGAACTAGAAAAAGGGACCTGTGCTTTCATTGGTAGAGGGCACTCCCAGATGAGGAGCATCTCTCTACTAATACATAAAGAACTAAGCTTGGAATCAGGAACACCTGGGTTCAAATTTGGTCTCAGATACTTCCTAACTTTGTGACCCTGGACAAGTCACTTAACTTTGATTGCCTAGGCCTTGCAAATATTCTGTCTTAGAATTGATACTGAGACAGAAGAAAAGAGTTTTGCTTTCTTAAAAAAATAGGAATGGCTATTGCATTTTGTCAAAAGCCTTTTTTCTGCATTGATTGAGATAATTAGATAGGTTTTTTTTGTTAGTTTGGTTATTGATATGGTCAATTATGCTGATAGTTTTTCTTATATTTTACCTACTGCATTCCTGGTCAAAATCTCACCTGGTAAGAATGTATGATCTTTGTGATATACTGCTGTAATCTCCTTGCTAGTATTTATTAAAAATTTTGCACCAATATTCATTAGAGAAAGTGATCTCTAGTTTTCTTCCTCTCTTTTTTCTCTTCTTGGTATGGGAATCAGCACATATTTATGTATTAAAAGGTAATTTAATAGGACTCCTTTGCCTATTTTTCAAATAGTATAAATAGTACTGGAATCAATTATTCTAAAGAACTTGTGAATTCTTCTGGTCTGGGGGACTTTTTCTTAGGGAGTTCATTGATTACTTGTTCAATATCTTTTTTTCTGTGATGCAATTATTTAAGTATTATATTTCTTCAGTTAATCCGAGTAATTTATATTTTTGTAAAAATTCATCCATTTTGCTTAGATCGTCAGGTTTATTGTCATATAAATAATAAATATATTATAAAATAGATCTTAATGATTGCTTTTATTTAAAATTGCTTTAAATTTTGGTGAATTCATCCATTTCACTTTTGATACTAATAATTAGATTTTTCCTTTCCTTTATGAATTAAATTTAAAAATTGTATATCTATTTTATTTGTTTTTTTTTTCATAAAACAAACTGCTGGTTATTAGTTCAATGGTTTTCTTTTGATTTTATTAATTTCTTCTTTGATTTTTTGATATTTCCAATTTGGTCTTTAATTGATGACTTTGATTTGTTCTTTTTCTAAGCTTTTTTTAGTTACATGGCCAATTCACTGATCTATGTTTTCCTCTTTTTTTTATTGATATGAACATTTAGAGATATAAATTCCCCCCTAAGTACTGCTTTGGCTGTCCGCTATGAATTTTGTTATGTTGTCTCGTTGTCACTCTCTTTAATGAAGCTATTCATTATTTCTATGATTTGAATTTTGATCCACTCATTCTTTAGAGTTAGATGAGCTTCCAATTAATTTTTAACTTGTCTTTTCATAGCCACATATTGATTTTAATTTTTATTGTGTTATGATAAGAAAATAATGCATTTATTGTTTCTGCAG